>NW_026732717.1:0-138514 GCF_028476545.2 Physella acuta | reverse complement strand
TTTTCCTTCGTGTGTTTAAACGGGATTTAGTAATTTTTTGTTGGAAGTTTTAGGTGATATAGGAGAGTGCAAGAGAAATTGTTGAAATGTTATAATTTCCTTAGAAAAATGCGAATTCGAATAGCGTGACCTTATTATCTGACGTACACAGATATAATATCCTGCAATTTGGCTTTTCCCATAATTTTACTTTGTTTGCATCGTTTACATTTGGCCCAGGTAAACACAGAGTACTTTTATTGATTTTTTTTATATTGCTGGATCGAAACCAGGCCAGACCTACAGCAGACAGATGCAGCAACATAAACTATATGTGTATGTTATGTACACATAGTTTATACATACACGCCTACCTGTGGTCTACTATAATTCACTGTACATCCGCACATAAATCTACCGTTTTATGCGGGCTTAAAAAAATCTGATAAAACATTAAAACTCTCTAATTAGAGTTCATTTCAGCTTTATATTATTAAAACAACTGTGGTAGGTGATCACTAAAATAGATCTGCATCAAACATTAGAGCCCCCCCCCCCTTCCCCCACCCTCCCTCACTCTTCATAGGTGGCGCTGTTTAATTGCCAAATCTTTTCCCAAGACAGCACGTCAAGGGCGTTAACACCGATGCACCTTTAATTCTCCGATGACTTCCCTGTATATTGTTAAACCGCTTGTCCCGAGCTTATGTTCTATATTTGAAGTGACATTAAAAAGTAGGAGGGAACGCTAGATGAAACGGACTCGTGTTTTAAGCGTATTTTTCTACCAGTAGAGCCACTAGTAAAAGGGGAGATAAACCAAGCCATGAAAATCTCGTGCAGGGTAAACACGAACTAACATTCGCACGTGCACTCACTGACTCGGTAGCTAAAAATAGATATGACCTCAATAACCTGCCAGAAAAAAATATGATTTCTTAGCTTAAGAAAACAAGTAAAATTACCAGGCCGTTTAGCCAGTATGTGATAATTTATTAAAAGAAACGTTTTTTTTTTAAAAATTAATTGTTTGAAAACAATAAAGTTTGTTTTTCATGATAAGACACCACCTCAACGTTTGGTCATTGGGTCAAATGACTTTTTGAAAATTTAAAATATAAAAAAAAATATCTACTTCCAGTGAGGAGTCATCCATCTATGACATCTACTAACAATAAACGGAGGGTCCCTTGTACAATTTTTAGACAATCATCAATATCTGCAGCATTTAATAGGAAATGAAGGCAAGTGCATCTGGCGCAGTTGTCTCCAAGTAGTACTCACTACACAAAGGTCAACTGGTTCATACACAGACATATCATGCTACGGACATCTTAGCTAGCCAGCCATGCTAGGGACGGGCCTAGCTAGCCAGCCATGCTAGGGACGGGCCTAGCTAGCCAGCCATGCTAGGGACGGGCCTAGCTAGCCAGCCATGCTAGGGACAGGCCTAGCTAGCCAGCCATGCTAGGGACGGGCCTAGCTAGCCAGCCATGCTAGGGACGGGCCTAGCTAGCCAGCCATGCTAGGGACGGGCCTAGCTAGCCAGCCATGCTAGGGACAGGCCTAGCTAGCCAGCCATGCTAGGGACGGGCCTAGCTAGCCAGCCATGCTAGGGACGGGCCTAGCTAGCCAGCCATGCTAGGGACGGGCCTAGCTAGCCAGCCATGCTAGGGACGGGCCTAGCTAGCCAGCCATGCTAGGGACGGGCCTAGCTAGCCAGCCATGCTAGGGACAGGCCTAGCTAGCCAGCCATGCTAGGGACGGGCCTAGCTAGCCAGCCATGCTAGGGACGGCCTAGCTAGCCAGCCATGCTAGGGACGGGCCTAGCTAGCCAGCCATGCTGGCCGGAGTCTGAAGTGCGTGTTTTGGTCTCCTAACAAACAATAAAGTGTGTTTATAAATACTTGTAAACATTGTTAGGTTCGTTAAAATAGACAAAGGTACGGTTAGTGCAGACTTGTTGAAGAAAATTTTAGTTGACATTTTCATGCATGAAACCAAACTGATCGCATCTTAGGATCTGTAGCATGAGTAGGCTAGCGTAGAAATCTGGTTGGTGTGTGTTGTTGTCTTTTACTCTCAGTACAATGCAGTGCTAGTCTTTAGGCTAGGTGCTAAACCAATGCTAGTTTCTAGGGTAGGTGCTAAACCAATGCTAGTTTCTAGGCTAGGTGCTATTTATATTTATCAGGGTTGTTGTGAGTGGGTGGGGGGGGGGGGGGTGAACTGGTTTATAAACTTGCAACAACAACAACAAACACGCTACTTTTTTGCTGTGCATCTATACAGCGCCTTCAACGTGGGTTTACGTTGGCATATTTCTTTGTTGTGAATGAGATTTTTTTAAAAAGTGAAGCAAGCTTTTTGTAAGTAAATGTATCTGCAAGTTTTAAGGTAGTAAATTTGGTTGAAGTTCAAGATTGAACCTAGTAAACGTCTGCTATGTGCAAGATATTAAGCAAGTAAATTTTAATGTATGCTGTAATGTGCAAGATTTAAGCTAGTAAATGTCTGCTGTAAAGTGCTAGATTTAAGCTAGTAAATGTCTGCTTGAATGGGCAAGATGTAAGAAAGTAAATGTCTGCTATGTGCAAGATTTAAGCTAGTAAATATGTGATGACATGTGCTAGCTCACGTGGATGTGTACTCAGGGGCGTAGCGAGGGGGGGGGCGGGGGGTGCGGACCGCACCGGGTGACACCATTTAGGGGGGTGACACCAAGGCAAAAAATAGCAAAATATATAGAGAAAAACTCGAGGGGGGGGGGGTGCAAATCGAAAGTTTGAGGGGGGGGGTGCAAATCGAAAACTTGAGGGGGGGTGCAAATCGAAAGTTTGAGGGGGGGGGTGCAAATCGAAAATTCGAAAGTTTGTCCCAGAGATGGGTCTCTATGCCTCTGGGGGGGGTGACACCATTAAGTGCCGCACCGGGTGACACCCGACCTCGCTACGCCACTGTGTGTACTACACACTAACAACACACCAAGCGCCACTAAATTATCGACAACACACCTTCCCATCATCAGCGGCGTCTTGTTAAGTTTAATCCCCCCCTAAACTTTTACTTAAAACTAACTCTAAACTTTTACTTAAAACTAACCCTAAACTTTTACTAGAAACTAAACCTAAACTTTTACTAGAACCTAACCCTAAACTCAGCCAACCTTGTATTTTATCTGGACTCAAACCCAAACCCTAATCAGCCGCCGCTAGTGATGGTAAGACACCTGGTGTAGTAGCAAGCAGAGGGGTTGTGTACAACAGAAATAATAATAAAACGTTTCAAGAAATCAAGAAAATGTAAACGTACCTGGGTTATGTGGAGGTTTTTCTAGAGAGATAAAAAAAATATATTTGATAATTAGCAAAAATAATTGACGGAATTGACAGATTATTTGTCAACCATCAACATCATATCTAAGTGTTTTAGACTAAATGGTTTCACTTTCCATGGTCGTTCATAAATGGAAAAGTCTTGAGATTGTCATTATTTAATTAACCTTAGCAAAAATGTTGACCATACAAAATTGACCTTCTATTGAAGATTAATCTTAGAAAATTGACATTAACAAAAACATTGAGGATAAATTACTAAACTGATCCTACATACAACAGTGAGGTGGATCTTACCTTCAACAGGTGGACCTTACCTTCAACAGGTGGACCTTACCTACAACAGGTGGACCTTACCTTCAACAGGTGGACCTTACCTACAACAGTGAGGTGGACCTTACCTACAACAGTGAGGTGGACCTTACCTACAACAGTGAGGTGGACCTTACAACAGTGAGGTAGACCTTACCTACAATAGTGAGGTGGACCTTACCTACGACAGTGAGGTGGACCTTACCTACAACAGTGAGGTGGACCTTACCTACAACAGTCAGGTGGACCTTACCTACAACAGTGAGGTGGACCTTACCTACAACAGTCAGGTGGACCTTACCTACAACAGTGAGGTGGACCTTACCTACAACAGTGAGGTGGACCTTACCTACAATAGTGAGGTGTACCTTACCTACAACAGTGAGGTGGACCTTACCTACAACAGTGAGGTGGACCTTACCTACAACAGTGAGGTGGACCTTACCTACAACAGTCAGGTGGACCTTACCTACGACAGTGAAGTGGACCTTACCTACAACAGTGAGGTGGACCTTACCTACAACAGTGAGGTGGACCTTACCTACAACAGTGAGGTGGACCTTAACTACAACAGTGAGGTGGACCTTACCTACAACAGTGAGATGGACCTTACCTACAACAGTGAGGTGGACCTTACCTACAACAGTGAGGTGGACCTTACCTACAACAGTGAGGTGGACCTTACAACAGTGAGGTGGACCTTAGCTACAACAGTGAGGTGGACCTTACCTACAACAGTGAGGTTGACCTTACCTACAACAGTGAGGTGGACCTTACCTACAACAGTGAGGTGGACCTTACCTACGACAGTGAGGTGGACCTTACCTACAACAGTGAGGTGGACCTTACCTACAACAGTGAGGTGGACCTTACCTACAACAGTGAGGTGGACCTTACCTACAACAGTGAGGTGGACCTTACAACAGTGAGGTAGACCTTACCTACAATAGTGAGGTGGACCTTACCTACGACAGTGAGGTGGACCTTACCTACAACAGTGAGGTGGACCTTACCTACAACAGTGAGGTGGACCTTACCTACGACAGTGAGGTGGACCTTACCTACAACAGTGAGGTGGACCTTACCTACAACAGTGAGGTGGACCTTACCTACAACAGTGAGGTGGACCTTACCTACAACAGTCAGGTGGACCTTACCTACGACAGTGAAGTGGACCTTACCTACAACAGTGAGGTGGACCTTACCTACAACAGTGAGGTGGACCTTACCTACAACAGTGAGGTGGACCTTACCTAAAACAGTGAGGTGGACCTTACCTACGACAGTGAAGTGGACCTTACCTACGACAGTGAGGTGGACCTTACCTACAACAGTGAGGTGGACCTTACCTACAACAGTGAGGTGGACCTTACAACAGTGAGGTGGACCTTAGCTACAACAGTCAGGTGGACCTTACCTACAACAGTGAGGTTGACCTTACCTACAACAGTGAGGTGGACCTTACCTACAACAGTGAGGTGGACCTTACCTACGACAGTGAGGTGGACCTTACCTACAACAGTGAGGTGGACCTTACCTACAATAGTGAGGTGGACCTTACCTACAACAGTGAGATGGACCTTACCTACAACAGTGAGGTGGACCTTACCTACAACAGTGAGGTGGACCTTACCTACAATAGTGAGGTTGACCTTACGTACAACAGTGAGGTGGACCTTACCTACAACAGTGAGGTGGACCTTACCTACAATAGTGATGTGGACCTTACCTACAACAGTGAGGTAGACCTTACCTACAATAGTGAGGTGGACCTTACCTACGACAGTGAGGTGGACCTTACCTACAACAGTGAGGTGGACCTTACCTACAACAGTCAGGTGGACCTTACCTACAACAGTCAGGTGGACCTTACCTACAACAGTCAGGTGGACCTTACCTACAACAGTGAGGTGGACCTTACCTACAACAGTGAGGTAGACCTTACCTACAACAGTGAGGTGGACCTTACCTACAACAGTGAGATGGACCTTACCTACAACAGTGAGGTGGACCTTACCTACAACAGTGAGATGGACCTTACCTACAACAGTGAGGTGGACCTTACCTACAACAGTGAGGTTGACCTTCCAAACCATTTTCTCCGTGGCGATGATGGCACACTGATACTCGCCAGCGTCGGCCATCTTGACCTCATTAATGACCATGTTCCATGCGCTGACCCCTGCCGGCCAGGAGTAATGGCTGATCCTCAAATTGGGGTCGGGGGCCCAGATGTCCGTGCCTATACTTAAGAAATGACCGATGCCCGTCTTTGTCCAAGTTACCTGGGTAAAAAAATTAATCATATGAAAATTGCAGCTTGATCGAGAATTACATGAGGTAACCAGGATAATACAGTCCTGTTTAATTCAGAGTTTAAGGATGCAGTTCTAGAATACAGTAATACGTCACTTAGGATACGCCGCAAAGCGTACAGTAACTTTAAAGATATGCACCATCGTAGGTCTAATACATTATTATATTATAGTATTAGATAACTAGGGATATTTTAATACCGTTTTTTTTTAAATTTAACTAACATTTTATTCCTTTTTGTTTTATATATTCTGTCGATTCCACGTTGCGTTTGAAAATAAATGAATTTATCAACAATCTATACGACTAAAATGTAAAATGTTCACTAAAATGTAGATTTCCTTGAAAATTAAACCAAGCTTGCACAGAGATTTAAAAAGATCTACGCTAACAATGTGAACTGAATTATTTCCCTATCTGGACTCGAGTCGCAGGGGTGGTAATAAAAATAATTTTGCGATGAAAATGAGTTAATGCTGAGTTACTTCACTATGTTATGAGTCTTGTTGGTATACAAACAAAAGCAGCAATTGCGTTCAAAGCAAGACAACTATTTAAATACATTTATTATCCCTAGTTATCTCTCTTTGTTTAGCGGGAACAGGGGCATCAGCGTTTAGACTCCGATCAAAATAAATATAAAATTAAAAAAAAATCAATAAATATTCTATACATGACAATGACACTACTTTTTCTTTAACAAATCCAATAAAAATTGTTGATGGTATTCTGGTATCAGCGAGATTGTTTGAGAATAGACCTCTATGACGTCACACAATGGCTAGACGGAGTTCAACCAAGAGTAGGTTTAAAAGAGAGCATACAGTCAGTCATTGATGAACTAGGCTGCGCATTTTTTATTTAGTCGTGTTACTGCAGGATAATGGTGCATAGCTTGTTCGATCATAGATGGTGGCAGTTTTTTTTCAGGCACCTTCTCTACCGCCCCCAGGAAATTTTAGTCCCCACACCACCCTAAAACTGATGTCTACACCAACTACCTTTCTCTGCCCCTATGATGTCTACACCATCTACCTTTTTCTGCCCCTATGCTGTCTACACCAACTACCTTTCTCTGCCCCTAGAACTGAAGTCTACACCAACTACCTTTCTCTGCCCCTAGGATGTCTACACACACTACCTTTCTCTGCCCATAAAACTGATGTCTACACCACTTACCTTTCTCTGCCCCTATGATGTCTACACCAACTACCTTTCTCTGCCCCTATAATGTCTACACCAACTACCTTTCTCTGCCCATAAAACTGATGTCTACACCAACTACCTTTCTCTGCCCATAAAACTGATGTCTACACCACTTACCTTTCTCTGCCCCTATGATGACTACACCAACTACCTTTCTCTGCCCCTAGAACTGATGTCTACACCAACTACCTTTCTCTGCCCCTATGATGTCTACACCAACTACCTTTCTCTGCCCCTATGATGTCTACACCAACTACCTTTCTCTGCCCCTATGATGTCTACACCAACTACCTTTCTCTGCCCATATGATGTCTACACCAACTACCTTTCTCTGCCCATATGATGTATACACCAACTACCTTTCTCTGCCCCTAGGATGTCTCCACCAACTACCTTTCTCTGCCCCTAGAACTGATGTCTACACCAACTACCTTTCTTTGCCCATAAGACCAATCAAGTCCTCATCGATTGTCGTCTCGCCAAGCAAACAGTTCGTCACAGCTGAATAAAGTTTACTCAAGCGATCATAACGAACAATCAACAAAGATTGAGATATTTCTACAAAACGGAAACGATTTCCTCTTAAATTATATATTTGAGCTTTTCTAAAGAGAAAAATGAAACAATCATTAAGAAGGCGGGGGAGGATGTGAGTGGACGTCAGTTGGTTGGGATGTTTGAAGAAAAGACGTCAATACAGGAACACAGAATGACGTGAAGAGGTCAGGAAGACGTCCTTAAAGGATGGGAGGACGTGAGTAGCACTTTACGAGGACGTGAGTGACGTGCACAGGACGTGAGTGACGTCATTAGGACACGTGCAGGGGATGATGGGAAGCGTCTGACAGCTGATGCCAGACATACACACACAGAAAAACACACACACACACAGACATACACGCATGCAGCAAACATCTCCAGGCTCGCGAGATTCTCGACAATTTAGACTTGCAAGCTGATCCAAGTCTCGCCATTAGCCCGGGGATGTCTGGGGCGTGGGTTGACCGTCAGCCGGACCCTCCCCGGGACAGCACTTAGATGAACCCCACGGGGTAGGAGGTAGAGACCCAAGGATCTTGAGGGTTAGTCTGTACAGGGGACTATGTCTTAATTCACCCCTCCTACCCCCCACCAAACACGACATGCTATCTAAATAATATTATAGTCGAATCTAGCAGCAGGCAGGATATGCTACATCTAGTTATATTAAGCTAGTTCTTGTGTCACCTCTAAAGACTGACCCTTTGTGTCACTGACCTACCGACTGACCCAAGTGCCACTGACCTGCCTAGTCCCCAGGTGTTACACCATACAGGGGGGATCGCCCTCTCCCCGCTGTGAGCGACACTGACCTACCAACTGACCCCAGTGTCACTGACCTACCAACTGACCCCAGTGTCACTGACCTACCAACTGACCCAAGTGTCACTGACCTACCAACTGACCCAAGTGTCGCTGACCAACTGACCCAAGTGTCACTGACCTACCAACTGACCCAAGTGTCGCTGACCAACTGACCCAAGTGTCACTGACCTACCAACTGACCCAAGTGTCACTGACCTACCGACCCAAGTGTCACTGACCTGCCTAGTCCCCAGGTGTCACTGACCTGCCTTGTCCCCAGGTGTCACTGACCTACCTAGTCCCCAAGTGTCACTGACCTGCCTAGTCCCCAAGTGTCACTGACCTGCCTAGTCCCCAAGTGTCACTGACCTGCCTAGTCCCCAGGTGTCACTGACCTGCCTAGTCCCCAGGTGTCACTGACCTACCGACCCAAGTGTCACTGACCTGCCTAGTCCCCAAGTGTCACTGACCTGCCTTGTCCCCAGGTGTCACTGACCTGCCTAGTCCCCAAGTGTCACTGACCTACCGACCCAAGTGTCACTGACCTACTGACCCAAGTGTCACTGACCTGCCTAGTCCCCAGGTGTCACTGACCTGCCTAGTCCCCAGGTGTCACTGACCTACCTAGTCCCCAAGTGTCACTGACCTACTGACCCGAGTGTCACTGACCTGCCTAGTCCCCAGGTGTCACTGACCTACCGACCCAAGTGTCACTGACCTACCGACCCAAGTGTCACTGACCTGCCTAGTCCCCAGGTGTCATTGACCTACTGACCCAAGTGTCACTGACCTGCCTAGTCCCCAAGTGTCACTGACCTGCCTAGTCCCCAAGTATCATTGACCTACCGACCCAAGTGTCACTGACCTGCCTAGTCCCCAGGTGTCATTGACCTACTGACCCAAGTGTCACTGACCTGCCTAGTCCCCAAGTGTCACTGACCTACTGACCCAAGTGTCACTGACCTGCCTAGTCCCCAGGTGTCACTGACCTGCCTAGTCCACAGGTGTCACTGACCTGCCTAGTCCCCAAGTGTCACTGACCTGCCTAGTCCCCAGGTGTCACTGACCTGCCTAGTCCCCAAGTGTCACTGACCTGCCTAGTCCCCAAGTGTCACTGACCTGCCTAGTCCCCAAGTGTCACTGACCTGCCTAGTCCCCAAGTGTCACTGACCTACTGACCCAAGTGTCACTGACCTGCCTAGTCCCCAGGTGTCACTGACCTGCCTAGTCCCCAGGTGTCACTGACCTACCTAGTCCCCAAGTGTCACTGACCTACTGACCCAAGTGTCACTGACCTGCCTAGTCCCCAAGTGTCACTAACCTGCCTAGTCCCCAAGTGTCACTGACCTACTGACCCAAGTGTCACTGACCTGCCTAGTCCCCAGGTGTCACTGACCTGCCTAGCCCCCAGGTGTCACTGACCTGCCTAGCCCCCAGGTGTCACTGACCTGCCTAGTCCCCAGGTGTCACTGACCTGCCTAGTCCCCAGGTGTCACTGACCTACCGACCCAAGTGTCACTGACCTGCCTAGTCCCCAAGTGTCACTAACCTGCCTAGTCCCCAAGTGTCACTGACCTACTGACCCAAGTGTCACTGACCTGCCTAGTCCCCAGGTGTCACTGACCTGCCTAGCCCCCAGGTGTCACTGACCTGCCTAGCCCCCAGGTGTCACTGACCTGCCTAGTCCCCAGATGCTGCACCATACAGGGGAGGATCGCCCTCTCCCCACTGTGGACGACAATCTCCGTCTCGCCCGGCATGAAACTCGGGTCTGGAATGAAGGGGCGTGGACCGTCCGGCACGAACTCCGGGAGTCGGGTGGTGGTGTCCTTGTCCGGGGGCGTGTAAATCATGCCGTTAAACAGCCCGGGGAAGAAGTCGGGGTCCCCCTGGCTCTTCTTGACGGGCGGGGCGCCCTTGGCTGGGGCAGACGGAAGTAGAGGCTCATGGTTGTCTGCAATAGATAGGAGGGACATTCTCAAGGGCAAGGTCACTCAATGGTCAGTGAATAAAGGTCACAGAGTTGTTTGTTGATAAAAGTCTCAAGGTCAAGGTCATTAAATGGTCAGTGAATAAAGGTTACAGAGTTGTTAATTAATATACGTCTCAAGGACAAGGTCACTAAATAGTCAGTTAATAAAGGTCACAGAGTTGTTAGTTAATAAATAAAAATCTTAAGGACAAGGTAACGAATATGTGAATTAATAAAGTAAGGACCCAAGGGCAAGGTCACACAGGTGTTATTAAATACATGACTACGAACGAAATAACAATGGATTATCGAATGGTAAATTTGGTGATCATTAAAATGGTGATCATTAAAATGGTCATCATTAAAATGGTCATCATTAAAATGGTCATCATTAAAATCGTCATCATTAAAATGGTGATATGAAAAGTAGAAAAAAACCTTTGAGTTATTTTAGTAATTTATTGAACCTAATATTATTATTTTAATCCTAATTAGATGTTAATATCAGATACATATATCAAAGATCACACAGATTTACTGTATTTTTTAAAATAGTATGTTGTAATGTGCTTGTTGGAGTTATTATTGATGAAAATAACTGGAGTATAGAAAATGGATTATTGGCTTAAAAGTTAAAAGAACAGTTACATTGTTAGACCGAATGGTAAATATGACAGCTGAAACGCACAATGAATAGTAAAAAACTATTAATGACAGGGGCGGCAACTCTAGGTTAAACTAATGGTATAGATTATCCTAACGGTATAGAAATGGTATAGAAATGAGACGGACAGGGGCGGCGACTCAGTGTTGAGTGAGATCAAACGTCAGGCCTGTGTTTAGCTGCACTAAAATATCGCAGGATGTCTTTTGAGCCGGATCATGGTGGAGGAAAACATCAAACACGACGGAGGTTTGGTGGTCTGGGGGTGGGGGTGGGTGGGGTGATACAAGGTTTACACAGGTAGGTGGGTTTACTTTAGACAGCTGGGCACGAACCAGACCTTCTAGCCCTAGAGCTAATGCGCTATTCCTGGGTGTGATGTATTTGTATGTTACCGTTACATCACAGGGACGGCAGGGTAACGAGGTGGAGCCGGTGCTCAGCTGTGCCAGTACTCAGCATTTGTTGGGTGTTGTTGTTTTTGTTTACTGACCCTGACGCATGACGCAGAGTCACAGATAGCCTAGCCAGTGATGTAACTAGACGCCATGCCTTTTTGATGCAGATTGCGACATGAGCGAACTCATGCAATTGCATACCTAGACGCTATGTCATGACACTTGTCTATAACAAGAGCAAACTTATGCATTCACAAACTAACCTAAAACTCACGATTAAACTGGCGTATGTATAAAGCAACACTAACCTAAAAATAACGACTAAACTGGCGTATCTATAAAGCAACACTAACCTAAAACTCACGATTGAATTGACGTATGTATGAACACTAACCTAAAACTCACCTAAAACTCACGATTTAACTGACGCATGAATGAACACTAACCTAAAACTCACGATTAAACTGACGTATGTGTAAAATAACACTAGCCTAAAACTCACGATAGAACTGACGTATGTATGAACACTAACCTAAAACTCACGATAGTACTGGCGTGTGTACAAAGCAACACTAGCTAAACCTCACCTTTAAACTGACGTATGTTATTGCAGCACTAACCTAAACCTCATGATAGAACTGACATGTGTGTCACATAACCAGGTTTAATGGCCGATATGTGCACAGTTAAAGTTTATACTTTGATCTGTCTGTCGTCATAGTCTGTCTGTAGGGGAAGATCTAAGGGTGATCGGGTGAGCTGCGGTAATTAATTAATGGAGTGTCGAGTAAACGTTGATGTGTGGGAGAGATCTATGGGGGTGGGGATGTGTGGGTGGGGGTGTGGGGTAAATATGTAGGATAGGAATGTGGACTAGGGATGTGAGGAGGGGATGTGGGGGTAGAGATGTGGGGGTATGGGGTATAAATGTAGGATAGAGATGTGGGGGTGTGGGTATATATATGTAGGATACCGATGTGGGGGTAGAGATGTGGGGGTAGAGATGTGGGGGTAGAGATGTGGGGTGGCGTGTGGGGTAAATTTGTAGGATACCATGTGGGGGTAGAGATGTGAGGTGGGGGTGTGGGGGTAGAGATGTGAGGTGGGGGTGTGGGGGTAGAGATGTGGGGGTAGAGCTGTGGGGTAAATATATAGGATACCGATGTCGGAGATGGGGTGTGGACTTTGAAATACAAGTTACATACATTACGACATAAACGAAACTTAAAAATAGAACAAACCCGGATTATCTGGCAAGGAGCACACGTTTGAACTTAAGCCGTGCCATTAATCTTAATCTGCTCCGATATATTCAAACTTAATTTTGTTTATAATCTGCTCCGATAATTTCAAACTTAATTTTGTTTATAATCTGCTCCGATAATTTCAAACTTAATTTTTTTCATAAATCATGTTTCAAAGCTGTAATTTCTTTGTAACGTAGCTAGCAATCCAATTATATTATGCCACTAATGTATATATCTTTATATATAAATAAGAACCCACTTAAATGATCAGAGGCTAGATTCTTCGAGATATGTCTTGCTTTTACAAGACAGCGTTATACGTTTTTTTTTAAAACAATTATTTCGTACGAAAAAACAAAGCGTTGTTACTTTCTGTATTGTTTAAAAAATGAATCTGTGGTATAATGGCTAGATAATGCTGGTGATATATGTTATAAAATGACTTAATAATGTTGTTGATATCTGCAGTGGCGTAGCGAGGTCGGGTGTCACCCGGTGCGGCACTTAATGGTGTCACCCCCCCCAGAGGCGTAGTGACCCTTCCCGGGGACAAACTTTCAAGTTTTCGATTTGCACCCCCCCCCCCCCCTTCAAACTTTCGATTTGCACCCCCCCCTCCTCAAGTTTTTGTCTATATATTTTGCTTTTTTTTTGCCTTGGTGTCACCCACCCCCCTAAATGGTGTCACCCGGTGCGGTCCGCACCCCCCTCGCTACGCCCCTGGATATCTGTACTCTCACAATTCAAGTCTTACGGTAAAGTTTGACTGGATCAATTAGTGAGATGACAGATAAAGATCGGTGTCATTCCGGATGTCATACAAGCAAAGATGTCGGTCACCATTAGGGATGCTCGACTCACTTAGATGTCTGTCATAAATGTCAAATAAAGATGTCTGCCACCATTTGGGGTGTCAACCAAAAATGTCACGCTCTAGTTAACCCCACCATGTACGCCTAACCATGACATCATGTACGCCTAACCATGCCACCATGTACGCCTAACCATGACACCATGTACGCCTAACCATGACACCATGTACGCCTAACCATGCCACCATGTACGACTAAACCTAGATGACACCAGACAGAAAGTGGAACGACTTTCCTGGAAGATTCGTATCGCTCCCTAACGTAATTAAATCAGTAATCGATTCTCGAGCAACATGGACTCATTTACGTAGATGATTCGATTACAACAAAATGTCATGACACAATGTAGTACATAAACATACGAAAAACGGGTCGGAAAAAGAAATATTTTTAAACAAAATCTACTAAATTTAATCGAAGTTTAAAAGGAGTATTGTATTCGTGCAAGAAATAATAGTCGATATTATGACAAATCTCGACGTTTAACATTCCATAGATGAAAAATCTCAATTTTGCGATCTTGTCTGTCTGTTTGTGTTCGTTGGCCTGTGTGTCCAGTGGCGTAGCCAGAAATTGGTCATGGGAGGGGTTCAACCATTTCTCCATATGTATACAATCCTATATATATATATATATATATATATATATATATATATATATATATATATATATATATATATATATATATATATATATATGTATATATATATATATATATATATATATATATATATATATATATATATATATATATATATATATATATATATATATATGTAGGGATCCATGGGAGGGGTTATAACCCCCCCCCTACCCCCCTCCTTGCCTACGCCAGTGTGTGTGTCTGTATGTGTATATATGTATGTGTGTTTGTGTGTGTGTGTGTTAACACGACAACTCAAGCGGATGGAATTTCACGTAATTTTTCAAGTATTTTTCTAACAACACCAAAAAAAAATCTAAATACCGTATCAGTTTCGTAGACGATATTTCATATACACGTAAGTAAAATACGTAGGTTTCTTTCAAATTCTGAGCAATTTCCGGTAACCGGAAGTGGCACTTCGCGGTTTATCAAAAGCCTTCAGTATTTTATGGATTTATTTCAAATTCCCATAATCAGAATATCCAAAGAAGTTTTCGCCTTCATATATTTTCTTGCTTAAATGAGCGGTTTTGTCACAAACTTATCAACCATTTCTATAGCTCAATTCCATTGGAAATGCCATTCCAACCACTACTGTTATATAAGAACATACAACAATACTTAGGGGCGCTTACTCTCGCTTTTTCTTTTTCTTTTGGTTTTGTTTTGAGAAACTCGGTCAGTTTAGTATTATATTTATAGCTTGCCTCTGAATGGGTAAACACCGTCTGTGACGTCACCTCTCACGTGACACTATCGCCTGCTCACACACATCTCAATGTCCCACACCGACGCTCTCCAAGTGAAGTGTGGGACACTCCCATTGGAAAACACATCCCTCCATATAAGGAGTAATGTCCTTCTTCCTCTCAGAGTGTGGCGTGTAGAAAGAATAAGAGCCACTCCACACCCCCCGCCCCTCTTAACGGCTGGTGTACTTTATTCGTCTCAAGACACAGCTCCAAGTTAGATACGTCTAAGACGCTCAATTCCTTGTCACTTCAATGGTTTCTTCCCCTTGTCACCATCAGAGTTCTCCCCCTGCTAGATAACTCTTCTCTCGCGGAGTTGGAATAAATTTGAATGATACCACTTGTTCAGGCGGTTCTTAGAGTGATTTCCCTTGGTAAATAGTTTCATCTTAAAGATAGGGTTTATACATAAACCACATTAGCGGAGCAATAAAAGATATGGCTCTCCTCAAGCGCTCCTACTAATGTTTCTATCCTGAGTACGCTACGTTTAGAAACACGCGAAACTTGCAATTCACATAGAAAAAAAAGACATTTTGTTGTGCTTAGGTCTAATGAACTGAGTTGATAGGAGATAAGGTAAATCCTTTAGAATAGACGTTCATCAAAACTATCTTAGTTACTGTGTTTATGTTTTTAGACTAGTTGATTACATTTTCAGTAGCGGATATTGTCAACAGTTGTTGATTTCATGAAAAGTGATATTCAGACTATATTATGATGGCCACAGTGGGAAATATGTACTTGAGTTACTATTGATCTAAATGATTTAAGAACTGCTTAATGTTTGATTACATCCATTAAAACATACTTGTAAATTTGGGAGATGGAAAAAGTACCCAAACGGTTTACACAAAAGTACTTTTTCCACTGGGCCTTTCACACTGTTGTCACTGTGGGTTATCAAAGTAAGCTGGGACTTATTTGGTGGGTTAATTTAAGGGCAAGTAGTAGTTATAGGGTTAATGATGTTTGCTGATCGTATGACATTGAATGATGTTTAAAATAACTTTCTGATGTTTGGTGCACGATGAACATCTAATGATGTTTAGTACAGATATTACATCTAATGCTAGTTGCTACATGTATTACAACTTATAGTCAGTTCATCTACACGACTATGTACCCACACAACTCTGTACCCACACAACTCTGTACCCACACAACTCTGTACCCACACAACCCTGTACCCACACAACTCTGTACCCACACAACTCTGTACCCACACAACTCTGTACCCACACAACCCTGTACCCACACAATTCTGTACCCACACAACTCTGTACCCACACAACTTTGTACCCACACAACTCTGGGCCCACACAACTCTGGGCCCACACAACTCTGTACCCACACAACTTTGTACCCACACAACTTTGTACCCACACAACTCTGGGTCCACACAACTCTGGGCCCACACAACTCTGTACCCACACAACTTTGTACCCACACAACTTTGTACCCACACAACTCTGGGTCCACACAACACTGTACCCACACAACTCTGTACCCACACAACTCTGGGTCCACACAACACTGTACCCACACAACTTTGTACCCACACAACTCTGTACCCACACAAGCCTGTACCCACACAACTTTGTACCCACACAACTCTGGGTCCACACAACACTGTACCCACACAACTCTGAGACACTACTCCCCGGTCCTATGGACCGTCGGGTCAAAGGTCGTGTTTACTATTTACTCCAAGTGCTTTGCACTTTAACTTGAGGGGAATATGAGAAATGAGAATGTGATTGGTTTCATTACGTGAAAAGCTTTAACCTTAGATATAAAATAATTCTAGCATTCGGATCGTCCTGATACTACTTTAACAGAGCCACTGATTGCCATTAACATACTAGAACACACACACACACACACACATATATATATATATATATATATATATATATATATAAACATACATACATATATATGTAAATATATATATATATACAAACACACATATGTACATATATATATATATATATATATATATATATATATATATATATATATATATATATATATATATATATATATATATATATATATATATATATATATATATATATATATATATTGCGCGTTTTTCTTTAACAGAATGTCTTTAAAAAACTGTGCACACTCTTACACATGAGCGGCCACCCAAGCCTTAAAGTAAAACATGGCGTCTAGTGGCGAGTGAAAAGATGTGTCCCTCACGCGAGGGGCTATCAATCTCCCGTGTCACCCCCCGTCCAGTTACCCCCTCCCCCCCTCCCTCTACAGAACGTGCTTATTATGTCATCTGATTTTATGGATTACATCACAGTTCATGCCCTTTACATCCGTCTATCGGCATTTACTCACACAAAAACGGTTTATTTACCCCCCCCCCCCCTTCCCCATCCCCGGGGTGTGGAGAAATAAAAGGCGGACAAGCACCAGGAAAACAGGTTGTTGACATGTAAGGAAGAGGCTAAGTTTGATAAACTACAGGGGTGAGAATCACAGGTGAGTAGTATTTGAGATTTTTAAATATGGGAGTGTTGAGGAAAGAATTGGGTATTATGTGGGTTATCGAAACATTAAGGACTGACAAAAACAGATATTAAGATATTATATACATTGAATATTTGACCCGTAGACAGATACTTTTATGTATACACATATTTATATTATATATATATATATATATATATATATATATATATATATATATATATATATATATACTTTTATATGTAAATGTGATATGTTTATATATAAATATGTACCGCCTATATAATTTTCATCTTTTATTTATTGATTTATTGTAAATAATCATTACGTATTTACACATGTATGTATCAAAACTAAGAAAACGGATGCTAGGCTGTAAAGCAGATTTAGTAATAACATATATGTAATGGCCGGCAACAAAATAAAAATATGCTAAAGTTAAATGAATCAACATGGCCGCCAGCGGAACCGGATGTTGTCAATAAGATTGCGGGGACCTGCAGGAGCTGAAAGACAGTACAAGAGCATCAGGAATCAAAGCTTTTAGAACATTGCTCGCCGCTCATGAATAAACCGGATAAAAATATGGCCAACCAAGTTACCCAACCGTCGTAAGCAACTGACCCCAGGGTGCCGTCTGGCAAGTGGTACAAGTTCTTTTAACATGGACCTGTTGGTCTGAGGGGTTACTGAAGAATTCACAGGAAGGCTATGTCCTGTTACATGTGTGCATCTATATATTATTGCATCTGTACCTCAATAGATGAAATACCACAGATTTTACGGAAATCTGAGGTATTTCATCTATTGATTTACAGAGAATCTGATGTATTTCATCTATAAATGCACACAAGTAATAATATATAGATGTACACAAGTAATAATTCAAGTATGACAACATAGGTGTACGCTCGTAATAATACAAGTATGGTAAACTGTTGGTATAGATGTACACATATAATCCTAATATATAAAAGGCCATGTGCGCTCTTCTCTCTCCCTCTCTCTCTCTCTCTCTCTCTCTGTCTGTCCGCAAAATATTTTCGCCGGACATCACGTCAGAATCGGCAGCGATATATGGATACCTTTATACGGACTTTTGTTGAAAATAATATCTTAGATGTTTTAAATGTATAACCACAATTTTATTTAAAGAAGAAAAATAAAAAAATAAAGGCGTATTCGAATGTAGAGAAACAGTATTCTTTATGCAACCGGAAAAGTGTATAAACTTGGGACAAGAACACATTTAACTATGACGTCGCTTATTGTTTACACTAAAAAAAGAGCACGAAACTGATAACGTCATCTTCCGAGTTTAGAATAAAAAGAAATGAACTATTTCATTCAAATATGATTTAGAGCTATGTACGCTATGAAATGTATACAATACGATTTTCTCGGCCTAAACTTAAAAAATTATTTTATCTATTTGGATTCTAGATCTAGAGATTCTAGATCTAGATATTGATCTAGATATTCTAGATCATCTAGATCTAGAGATTCTAGATGATCTATAAAGCCAAGTTGTCGGGTGCCCGATAGGGCACTTCCCGCCGCCGCAGGCGCTTCAAATTTGGCAGGATCTTGTCTTGGGGCGACAGAACACGGGGGCCGGTTGGCCGAAAAGTCTACGATGAGGGGGTCAAAACTGACCTCGACTGACCGGCGCCTTATATGGGCGTATTAATTAAGCATTCAAATTCTCAATGTTTTCGAAAGCCTAAGCAAAGCTGGGCAGCATGCCTAGTAGTTCAAGAATGGTAAATTGACGATAGATGTACGCACGTAATAATACAAGTATGGTAAACTGTTGGTATAGATGTACACATATAATAATACAAGTATGGTAAACTGTTGGTATAGATGTAAACAGATCATCAATACACCATCACTTCTCGGCTATTTGTGATTGTTGTGGTGTTAGTTTAGCCTCCAAGACTCGATGATTAAAGATCTCTGGTACCACATCGGCCTATTCCCATGTAATAGCAGGTATTGTTTTCGTGAGTTTTGTCAGATGTGTTATATCGTTTTCCTTCAGGTCAAGAGGGGAGTCCATATTTTATTTGTGTAGGCTGAGTCGTGGGTTTAGGAGAGTCAGTCTATGTGAGGTGTCCACGTAAACAACATGTCAGCTTGTTACAAGAGTCAGTTTATGAGAGGTGTCCACGTAAACAACATGTCAGCTTGTTACAGAAGTCAGTCTAAAAGGTGTCCACGCCTGATACAGGTAGTTAGTAGGACACTGGGATGTCAGTTAAATGCTAAGTTGATACAATGTTTGTTACCTATAGAAATGTAGAGTTGAATGACATTGTTTAGCAAAATCTCTCGCTAGATCGTTAAGATTTAGTTTTCTGGGTTCAACATTTACAACTAGAAAAAAGAAAGTTGAATATCTGTGATCGAGAGAAGTCAGTTCGATGCTATAGTGAAACACCAGCTTTTGTCTCTAGTTGTTCATTAACTGACGTCTGCACTTACAATAAAGGTAAATGTCCATTTCTTAGTCGCTAAAAGAAGCTGAATGAAATTAAACTGTTTTTAGTCAGGAAGAGTGTCATTTGATATACTACAGTACTGGCATTGTGATGCACGCAGTACTTGAGAAGAACTACGTGTCAAAAACACTTCGAACATTTTGGTCGGTTGTAAATATTAAGTCTATGTCAGTCTATGTCAGTCTATGTCAGTCTATGTCAGTCTATGTCAGTCTATGTCAGTCTATGTCAGTCTATGTCAGTCTATGTCAGTCCAAAAAAAAAAAAAAAAAAAAAAAAAAAAAACCTCGCAATTTAAAAAAAAATGATAAAGCAATGTGGATTGCTGATGAGAAATGGATTGCTGATGAGAAATTGGGCAATTAAGAAAACGGTACCAATAAGCGCGATGAGAAATGTTTAAAACAATTAATTGTTTTCGGTGTTAGTGTGAGATTAGTGTTAGTGTGAGATTAGTGTTAGTATGAGATTAGTGTTACTCTGAGATTAGGGTTAGTCTGAGATTAGTGTGAGATTAGTGTTAGTCTGAGATTAGTGTGAGATTAGTGTTAGTCTGAGATCAGTGTGAGATTAGTGTTAGTGTGAGATTCGTGTTAGTGTGAGATTAGTGTTAGTGTGAGATTCGTGTTAGTGTGAGATTAGTGTTTGTCTGAGATTAGTGTGAGATTAGTGTTAGTCTGAGATTAGTGTGAGATTAGTGTTAGTGTGAGATTCGTGTTAGTGTGAGATTAGTGTTAGTGTGAGATTAGTGTTAGTGTGGGATTAGTGTTAGTGTGGGATTAGTGTTAGTGTGAGATTAGTGTTCAACTGATTTAGTGTTAGTGTGACGCCCAGTGTCCAACAGCGACCCTACCCCCTCCGGGAGAAATGTCAGAATTCCTGATAGTGTGACGTCCAGTCCAGTGTGAAGCTAAAATCGTGTTATCTGGACGTCCTGTGGCTGCTTGATTGAATGTTTGCTCACGTCTAGTGCAGGGTCATGTCAGTGCAGGGTCATCTCAGTGCAGGGTCATCTCAGTACACGTCAGGTCGGTTAAGGTCAGTTGAGGACAAAAACGTTACCAGAAAATTGTTGTTCCAGAACGTCAGGAGCCACCGCTAGAGGGCTGGAACTGTGACGTCAGGAGCCACCGCTAGAGGGCAGGAACTGTGCGTCATCACTGACACGTGACAGTTGCCCGGGGCTGAGGCCACACCCACACGTCTCCATCTGATACAGCCCTGCTCGACAGCACGGCAAGTTTAGTGCCAGAGATCTACAGGCTGTTCTATAGTGGACATAGAAGCTGTCTTATAGTGGACATAGGGTCTGTCTTATAGTGGACATCAGGCTCTCTCTTTGTGGACATAGGGTCTGTCTTATAATGGACATACAAGCTGTTCTATAGTGGACATAGAAGCTGTTCTATAGTGGACATAGAAGCTGTTCTATAGTGGACATAGAAGCTGTTCTATAGTGGACATACAGGCTGTTCTATAGTGGACATACAGGTTGTTCTATAGTGGACATACATGCTGTTCTATAGTGGACATAGGGGCTGTTCTATAGTGGACATAGAAGCTGTTCTATAGTGGACATAGAAGCTGTTCTATAGTGGACATAGAAGCTGTTCTATAGTGGACATACAGGCTGTTCTATAGTGGAATTAGGGCTGTTCTATAGTGGACATAGAAGCTGTTCTATAGTGGACATAGAAGCTGTTCTATAGTGGAATCAGGCTCTCTCTTTGTGTACATAGGGTCTGTCTCATTGTGTTGTTAAATAGTTGCAATGAAGAAAGATACAATGACGATGTGAAAAGGATTATTATTTGAGGCTCTACGAATGTCAAAACAATAGAAGTATAGGCCAACATCTTTTAGATGACTATTCGAGTTTTTAAAATGAGATTAAATGCACTTTGAAAACCTCAAATGTAGGCTAATATGAATAACTAATTAAAAAATAACTCATATACAAAAACATATATTCTGACCACTTTCCTGATATTGTAGGTTCCAGTTAAAAATAGCGCCAGGAGCAAAGCGACCACCCTTTACTACTAACATCAATGTACCACCATTTACCACAAGGTACCATTATTTACCACCATTTACCACAGTGTAGTATCATTATTTACCACCATTAACCACAATGTACCACATTTTACCACAATGTACCACCATTTACCACAACGTACCACATTTACCACTAAGTACAATGTATCACCATTTAACACCATTTACCACCAAGTACAATCTCCTACCACATAATCCCAATGACACGCAACGCCCAAATCAAACACATTCACCGAGCGTTCTAAAATCTGCCATGCACGCGATGTAAGAAATATTTCTTGTAATTCTACAAGAAATATTTCTTGTAATTCTACAGATTTATCAACGTCACCCTCATGTGTTTGATGTCTAACAGCAGTGATATCAATGATTAGCTCAGGAATTGTAGCAATTAGCTCGAGCTTAAACTACGGCCATAATTCAAGGCGTTTCATCCATCACACACCCTAGTCCGTGAATTATAGCCAATGTAATTGAATCGCACGGCATCAAAGGCGCCATCTTGTGACTGAATGTAAATACATGCAGGTATTAGGCATGTGCGAGTAATTAGTAAAAAAAAACTTCAAGGATAAAATCTGTTTGTCACGCGAAAAGTATTTACTAAAACAATTTATCCAAACGATTAAATGTATTCTATTGCTCCAAAGTTTCAATGATTTTTCTTGTTTCCCAATTTTTTAGTTAAATGTATTGGTGCCGTAAATGTCATTCAAATGCCCAGCCCACAATTTAAGTGAGGTGACAAAGTGGGGGGGGGGGGGGGGGGGGTTGTGGGGTAGGGGCGTGACATTGAGTAGCATTAGGGAATTAACAGTAGCCAGACTTATTTCATTTGTTTCTTCTCCCTATTTTCTGGTTATCTCCACATTTGGAGCGTGTTGAAATGTTTTCTGTGTTGTATTAGCATTACATGTAAGATGTAATATTAATGAACCAGCCGCTGTAGAACAACATAGATCAATGTGATAACATTATATTTGGGCTGACTGAAACACAGTGGCGGCAAGTATCCAGCTAACAACAACAAATGTCGCATACACTTCAGCTAATGGTGTCTACACCCAGCAAATGGTGTCTACACACCCCAGCAAATGGTGTCTACACACCCCAGCAAATTGGGGATACACACCTAGCAAGTGGTGTCTACACACCCAGCAAATGGTGTCTACACTCCCGCAAATGGTGTCTATAACAAAACAAGCATACAACAACGATGATGACACTCAATGCCACCACTAGTGTATTGTAAACAATACAAACACGATCAACCAGCGTCGCTTACAGCTGTACAAACTTCATAAAACCATCCGTTGCTTAAAAAACGGTATCTCCTTTAGACAGTGAAAAAGAATTTGGCCATTTCAAATTTCAATGTTGATTA
This sequence comes from Physella acuta, assembly GCF_028476545.2. Taxonomy (NCBI): domain Eukaryota; kingdom Metazoa; phylum Mollusca; class Gastropoda; family Physidae; genus Physella; species Physella acuta. The sequence continues at coordinate 115,035 of NW_026732717.1, read as the reverse complement.
GCCACTTATTGATATCATGTAATACTAAAAAAGCGGGAATAATCTTTGGTAAACTTTTTCCGTGCGGCGTCAATTCGGCCAATGACGAAACGGCCCCGTCAAAACGACCCCGACAAAACGACCCCGTCAAAACGACCCCGTCAAATCGGCCCCGTCAAAAGGGCCAGCGACATATGGACCCCGTCATATAGGCTCCCGACAAATAGGCTCCCGTCATTTAGGCTACCGACAAATAGGCTCCCGTTATATAGGCTCCCGACAAAAGGGCTCCAGTCAATAAGGCTCCTGACAAATAGGCTCCCGTCATTTTGGCTCCCGACATATAGTCTCCCGTCATTTAGTTTTTTCCACAAAACGGCCCCCGTCATTACGACTCCCGACAAATAGGCTCCCGCCATTTAGTTTCTCCACAAAACGGCCCCCGTCATTACGACTCCCGACAAATAGGCTAGCGTCATTTTGGCTCCCGACAAAAAGGCTCCTGTCAATTTGGCTCCAGACAAAAGGACCACTGACACAGTGGTGTAGCTACCGTAAAGCTAGCGTAAGCAAGGCATGGGGGCCCAAGGCACATAGGGGCCCTTTTCCCTCATAAAAAATTAAAACTTTTACAATGGAATTTTAATGTTTGTTACATATAAATAATTTTACAAAAGAAAAAGGTTAAAAGTTCCAAAAAAGCCCCCCCCCCCCCCACCGTTTCGGCAGTGGGATTCAGTGTTTGTGGGTCAAACAGAGCCCATTTGTTATAACAACACTACAGGCTATATCACTTTGTCGTGCAAGACATTGAGAGAATCAGCCTATAAATAAACTTTTTAGCAGTAGTAGGCAAGCATAATAATATAGTATAAATACAAAATCAGGACATATAAAATACAAAATGTTGCCTTCAGAATATTTATATATTAAAAAATATCCATCGTAAGTAGAAGTTGATCTCTTCGTTTAACTCCTCTGTAGCCTAACGCAGAGGCGTAGCGAAGGCGAGGCGGGGGGTGCGGACCGCAACGGGTGACACCATTTAGGGGGGGGGGGGGTGACACCAAAGGCAAAAAATTGTAAAATTTATAGAATGAAATGCCATTTTCCAGATCCATTAGTTAAAGTTAAATAGTCTTCTAAGTACAAATCGAAAATTATATCAAGAGGGGGGGGGGTGTGACACCACGACGTAAACGTAAACTATAAAGAGAAGAATGCTACATCCAACTGTATTATAAACAGACTGTAGATAAACATCGTTACTATTAAGTCAGCAGTGATTAAAGCTTAAACACGTACGTGTACCAGTATGTGGCATATATATAAATTTTAGGCCTATGTAGGCCGACACACACACACACACACACACACACACACATATATATATATATATATATATATATATATATATATATATATATATATATATATATATATATATATATATATATATATATATATATACTTTGTTTCCTGGGAGGGGGTGACAATACGAAGTGCCGCACCGGGTGAGACTCGACCTAGCGACGCCACTGGCCTAACGGCTGACGAGGGGGCCCACTGATAATTTTTGCATAGGGGCCCAAAAATCCTAGCTACGCCACTGCACTGACAATACCGTTTCTGTAGAGACTAAGTCTCCCGGCAAAGCGGTCTCGTTGAATATGACATCTGCCAGTGGGACCCCTTCATCAATATTCTTTAGAGTTAGCTTATCCAACACTCTTATGTAATACAACGTATGCATCTCTTGTTCGGCAGACCTTATTTTTATATTAGTTTATCTATTATAAAATATAGTATGTTTTAAATTCCGCGCAGCCTGGTGCCCTCGGACTCCCCGCAGCCATGTGGGCTGGAGTGGATGAACAGGGACTGGGAACGAAAGGGGTTTTTATGGCCCTACGGCAGATGTTTCGACCTGAAGCTACGACCTCCTCGTGGTCGCGGAAGGGGACCCGGGTTTTTACCCGGGGAGCTAGCGGTAGCTAGGGCCTTTAATCTGTACGCCCGAGACCTACGGAAGGAGCCGCTGTAGGACTTTCGTAGGACGGGCTCCGAAGAGCCTGGTACGTCGGACTCCCAAGACCCCTACATGAGCGAGCCAGGAGATTTGTCCGCATTAGACGGGCGAATCTCCGTTGCTTGCTCTAAATAGCGTGGGGGAGGAGAGGTGCAAGACTGCCGGGAACCAAGAAGGGTTTTGCTCTCGACCCTAACCAGATGTCTTGACTTTAAGCTGCGGCCTTTACGTGGTTTCGGATGTGTGCCACTAGTCGGACCAAGCTCATGACCCCCCTAGTGGGTGCGGAATGGCCAGTGGCAGATAACAGCAGCTAGAGGGTTTTGATCTGGCGGAATGCCCCCCACGATCAAGCTGGGTACCAGGCGGTGGGACGACGTCCCGCGACTGGTGGGTGGGGAAGGAAAGCCCGGTGAGAGCCCACGGAAGTAGCGACCGATGTGTGGGGAACTCTTGTGGTCGGAGTTTGCTACACTGAGGCCTGCCTGGCTGATGGAAGTCAACCTTCTGAGCCGGTTTCCGTATAAGGAAGGAAGGAAGTATGTTTTAATTTAAGGGTCATCTATCTATGACATCCATAATTGAGTCGGTTATAGGCTGTTCCAACTCATTGTGTGGGGAGAAGGGTCCACGCTGTACCTTCCTAACTGCAATATGCTTGTACAGGGGCGTAGCGAGGGGGGGGGGGTGCGGACCGCACCGGGTGACACCATTTAGGGGGGTGACACCAAGGCAAAAAATAGCAAAATATATAGAGAAAAAGTTGAGGGGGTGGGGGTGCAAATCGAAAGTTTGGGGGGGGGGGGGGGTTGCAAATCGAAAACTTGAAAGTTTGTCCCCGGGAAGGGTCGCAACGCCTCTGGGGGGGGGGGGGGGACACCATTAAGTGCCGCACCGGGTGACACCCAACCTCGCTACGCCACTGTGCTTGTAGGTTATCAAAACAAAATGCTGTTATCATGTTAACATCATGTATATCATACATTTACACCTCTGTGCTCGCTTTTAAGCAACAGATCTTTTCTGTTGTAAATTAAACATTATCAAAACTTTAGAATTAGTGGAATTTAGCTGTTAAGGGCTCGATTTGTTTGTGAATTAATGTTGGTTCATGAAAAAATAATTTCATTCGGGCATTAAAAAGAGGTTGTGGTGGTATTGGAGGTAGGACACAATGGTTACTTTTATGCCAATAGTGGTCATATCATTCATTTTTCTGGAGCCAATATGTCGGGAGTCAATTAGTCAAAAGCCAATATGTCGGGAGCCCAATTGCCGGGAGCCAATATGTCGGGAGCCCATTTGTCGGTAGCCAAAATGTCGTGAGCCCATTTGCCGGGAGCCCATTTGTCTTGAGCCCTTATGTCGGGAGCCAATATGTCGGGAGCCGCTTTGTCGGGAGCCAATATGTCCTGAGCCTATTTGTCAGGGGTTAATATGTCGGGAGTCCATTTGTCGGGAGCCTAAATATCGGGAGCCCATTTGTCGGGAGCCTATATGTCGCAAGTCAATATGACGGGAGCCCATTTGACGGGAGCCAATAAGTCGGGGCCCTTTTGACGGGGCTATTTTGACGGGGTCGGTTCGTCGGGAGTCGATTTGACGGGGTCGTATTAACGGGGCCGTTTTGACGGGGCCGATTTGTCCCGGGCCGTTTTGACAGGGCACCACTTTTTCGAATATTCTTATATACGGGGGATGCCAACTCGGGGTATAGACATGTTTTTTAATCAATTTTTACATACTTAAACTTTTTAATATAGAATAGAATATAGTAGAAAAAAGAATTGCGCACCAACTAAACTGCAAACAATGCGTGTATAATATTGCGGAACATTAGTACTTTATAAATTCATGTGTTTTTTGAGACATCGGAAATAGCGTAATGTACTACTTCCGGTCATCGGAAATTACTCAAAATTTAATAGAAAAAAGATAATTAGATCCTTTACTTATGTATGAAGTTTCATTTATCTATCTGAAACAGTACTCAAGTTATAGGCTTTTGAAAAACTGAAAGTAGAATAAATTCCACTTCCGGTTACCGGAAATTGCTGAAAAGTTGATCCACAACTACAAATTTGATATAATACTTATATATGAAATTTCATCAACCGAGCTGTAACTGTACTCGCTATCGTGTTTACAGACACATAGACACACATAAAGACAAGATTGCAAAATTAAGTTTTTCCAAATCAAGGAGCTCTAAAACGTTGAGATTTGTGAAATTCTCGATTTCGATTTTGTTGCATGATTACAATACTTCTTCTATACTCCGTATACGAGAAAGTAAAAATGACCACATATTTAATGTTATGAATCCTCTGACGTAGAACACCACCCTAAACACAAGAATAGCCATATGAGCACAGACGCTACTCTTACCTTAGATTTCACTAGCGCTAAATTTGACATTTTGGCTATTTAGCCTGGTGAAATGACATTGACTGTAAATCGTAACATGACATCGAATATACATGCTGACATGACATTAATGACATGACATTAACTGACATGCTGGCATGACATTAGCTGACATGACATTAACTGTACATGCTGACATGAGATTAACTGTCATGTTGACATGACATTAGCTGACATAATGACATGACATTAACTGAAATGCTGGCATGACATTAAATGACATGAGATTAACTCGGACATGACATCAACTTGACATACTGACATGACATAACTGACATACTGGCATGAGACTAACTCTGATATGACATCAACTTGACATGCTGATATGACATCAACTGTGCATGTTGACATTCCTCGCTGGTGACGCGTCACACTCGATGCACTGATCCCCGCCCACCGACTGTCATTATGGATTAGTCAACTTTATCATGAGCCATCACGCATGCGCACTAGCAGGAACCGTGCCTCGTCTACCAGGCGTGATCTCAATAAGTAGATAAGTCAAGAGACATGGGGAATGCAGGCAGGGGAATGTGGACAGGGGAATGTGGGCAAGATAGGATTCATCGCAGACCGGAGAACAGAGGCAAAATATTACATGCAAGAAAATTCAGTCAAAATAAATATCGCTCTACGTGACCTAGGCAAGAAAATATAGACAAAAAATATCGCTCGACGTGAACTAGGCAAGAAAATATAGACACAATAAATATTGCTCTACGTGAACTAGGCAAGAAAATATAGACAAAATAAATATTGCTCTACGTGAACTAGGCAAGAAAATATAGACAAAATTAATATTGCTCTACGTGAACTAGGCAAGAAATATAGACAAAATAAATATTGCTCTACGTGAACTAGGCAAGAAAATATAGACAAAAACTATCCCTCTACGAGTCTACGTGACCTATTTTCGAGCCTCAGTAATGACATTTATAACTATACATTAAAGACACCCATCTTCCCCCCCCCCCCCCACCTGTTGCAAATTCTACCCGTGAATTAACGAAATATTTCCGCCCTTTGTCAAGAGGGGGGAAAAATTGATAGCTGAGAATGCATCAATGCTGCAGGAAATATTCGCAATGGTTCCAGAGATTGTTGTTTTATTGGTACAATAAGACAGTTTACCCTTTGTGTGATAGGAGAGACCTGTACTGTTTTAATGACAGTGTGTCAAGAGAGATGGGGCAAGATACTAAGATGAGTGCATGATGGAGAGAGGGAAGGTGAGGGATACAGAGATAGGAGGAGAGAAGAAGAGAAAGATTGGGAAAGATTGAGAGAGCAAAAGAGATAAAAAGAGAGAGGAAGATAAAGTAGGCGAAAAAGGGCGATAGAATGAGAAATAGATATAGAGAGAGATAAAGAGAGAGGGGGTAGTAGCACAACATGTTTGCTACAGTTGACCTTTGTAAAGAAAGTAAGACAAACAGGCAGCAGGCTTGGATGTCGGGTAATCTAATCGCGTGAAACTAGAAGACCATGACTGTGGTGAGTTGTCGATCCGTGCAAATAGACAAAACAAATCTGACGCATTGGAAAGGTTGGGCGCCTATACTGGTAGTTAACGTTAGAGGTTGCAGGTTTGTCAGTTGTTTTTGTATAGGTTGGTGGTTGGTGGTTGGTGGTTTTTAGACCTGATACAGATTTGTTTGTTATTTCTGTATAGGTTGGTGGTTGGTGGTTTTTAGACCTGCTACACTTTTGTCAGTTATTTCTGTATAGGTTGGTGGTTGGTGGTTTTTTTTAGACTGTTATAAATTTTGTCAGTTGTAGGTTGGTGGTTGGTGGTTTTTAGAAATGTTACGGGTTTGTCAGTTATTTTTGTATAGGTTTTAGGTTAGTGTTTTATTTTTTTTTTTACTCACAATTTTTGTCAATTATTTTTTAAAATAGGGTGATGTATTTTTAGCTCAGTTGCTAACTTTTTAAACCAGTTCAGATGGTCTGATTTATTTGACGTTAACGGGAAGAAAATTTTCAGGATTTAAATTATCCTTAGTTAACGGCAAGTAAATTTTCAGGCCATAAATTATCTTTAGTTAAAGGATTATAGATTGTAACTAGCTAACTGAATGGAAATTGGCATTAATAAGCGGAATGCACATTGTAATTAGTTGACGGAATTAATTAACTGCATTAGTTGATTTCATTGCGTGACTGAATTAGTCGACTGACTGAGTTGACTGAACTTGTTCACTGACTTACTTGATTGACTTAGTTGACTCAATTAGTTGACCCAATTAGTTGATTTCATTAGTTGACTGAATTCGTCAAATGAATGTACATTGTTATTAGTTGACTGAATTACTTGACTGATTTAGTTGACTTGATGAGTTGACTGAATGTGAGTTGCCATTAGTGAAAAGGATGCAACCTACGGATGTGTTATGGATGTAAGCGAAGATAAGCCGCCAGTAAAGCAGGCAACTCGTAACGCGGCCGACATCTTCGCTGAAGGTTCGACTAATGGGAATTCCCGCACGTCTAGACATTTAGTTTCAAGTCTGTCACCAATCAATAGGTGTGTGGGGGATTGTATTGGCAGGGAAGCTGGTGAGTGAGTGTGTGGGTATGTGTGTGTGGGGGAGGGAGGTGGGATGTAGATGGAGTTTGTTGATTAAAGTGAAGTAATTAAACGGCTAATGTAAGACTTGGATTTTTAAGCATCACGTAATGTAATGCCTAGATTTTCAATGGCAGGATGTGTTGAAATTTATGTAGATGTGAAATAAAACATGAGTTACGATTTTTTCACCCGATAAAATATCGATCTATCTGTATATATTTTTTTACTCGTTAAAAATATCGATCTACATGTATATCCTATTTTCTATCTGTTAAAAATATTGATCTACCTGTATATAATTTTTTTACGTTACAAATATCGATGTAGCTGTATATCATATTTTTTTCTAAATCTCCTGGTAAAAAAAACCAATCCAGGAGAAAACGAAGCTTTTGAAATCAGCTTAAACACGGGGTACAGCATAATACACCGAGAACAAACAAAACAAGTTTTAAACAGTGGCTTCAAAACTGAATGAAAGCAAATTTAAAATAAAAAGCCTATCACCTACGTAGGAAAAATTGTAAACTGGAAATTACTGTCAATTAAGCTTAGACTCTACATTTTAAATCTTTTCTATCCCCAATAAGCCATAGATTTGGCCACTTTATCAATAAGCCAGATATTTGATAACTTTATCCATAAGCCAGAGATTTGACCTTTTAATCCATAAGCCAGAGATTTGACCACTTTATCAATAAGCCAGAGATTCGACCCTTTGCCCCACTAAACAATGCCAGAAAAGTCGGAACTTGACCACACAAGATAACAAGCACTCGCACTTGCAGACGTCTCATGATTCATTTGGAGGGGGGGGGGGGAGGAGGAGAGGAGGGGTCTGGAGAATTGACCCCGGGGTCTGGGGAGTTGACCGTGTTGTACTTAGGCTGATGACCCCCCCCCCCGCTCCACAGATGTAGAAGCATAAATAAGCAACGATATATATATCGTATGTATGGCCAGATGACACCATGACAGGTGCATTAGATCTATAGAACACGGTCTAACGTTACAGATACAGATGATAAATATGTCAAGAGAATAAATATGACCAGATAATTATCAACAGGCTGTTAAACGCATCTTGTGCTGTTTTTTTGTTTAGAGTGGTTATCTTAAAAAAACTGATAGCATGTGTCTTGAAATTTGCTGACTTTAAGTCTGTGGTATGTGTCTTGCAGTTGCAGTTACAAAACTGCATGCGTCAAAGGTCTAATATTTCATGCCCACTACACGAAAAAAAAAATTAACTGACAACAAATTTAAATAAAAAAATGTCCTGCCCAACTAAATTTAAAATTTAAAAATTCGTGCCCATGTGGTAAAATCTTTGAGCAAGAACAAAAAATAAAATAAATAAATATCCTAACTATGAAAGCTACTAAAATTAAAATTTCAAAAATTCCGGTTCATGCAGTTAAAGCTCTTGCAAGCTTTCAGATGGGCCATTACATGTGTGACCTACTTAGGTCTAGTAATGTTTTATTTTGACATTGTTATAATACCATATATGCAGAGCCGGCGTTAGGGGTACGCGGGGCCTATGGCCAACCATCCGCGCGGGGCCTTATATTTTTTTCATTGGTGTATAATTAAATAAAACATGTACAGTGAGGCGTTTTTTTTCTTCTCAACGCGAATTAATATTTATAACGATATATATGGTATTTTTAAGCTGTTTATCAATGTCGTATTAACATTAAGACACTGATTAACAAATAATTTGTTTACTTAGAAGTGCTTTTGAAACGTTGCTTGTTTCTGTTAAGGCTTTTTGTTTGAAAAGTAAAAAATAAAACAGATATAAGTTTGAGACACGCATTAAAGAGACGATGAACGTCAGCTTCAAACCTGATTTTTTTACATTAATGTTTATTTATGAAAATCTTACCAGTACGTTCACAAACGAAGATCTAATTTTCTTGCCTTTCGTGAGGAAAATTCCATGATAATATCATCATAGTCCAAACTGGAGGCTATGTCTTTTTCTATTGACAGAATCGACAGGCCGCAGAGCCTGTCTTTGGGACATCGTTGATCTCAAATAGTTCTTGATCAACTTCAGTTTGGAGAAACTTCTTTCGGCGCTTGCAACTGTGACTGGAACTGTTAGCAAGATTCTGTAGGCGATCGCCGTATTGGGAAAGGAATCCCGAATACTCCAAATGTACTGAAGGCACTGTTTGGCTGACTTAATACCTTATGGCACTTTGAAGCAACGTTAAATCGGTCCACAGTGGCAGGTGATAGTATCGATATTTTCTCAATTTATCGAGTGTTAACAGGGGCATTCAAAGTGTGTGGATGCCGGGGAAAATAGCAAAACATTGATAGATTTCGGAATAAGCTCGAATCGTAAAAAACACTGTTTACAGCTATAGATATCCAAATGAAATGACTCTCAAATGTAATCACGGACGCTCAGTAGGGTGGAACACTGGGGGGGGGGGGGGGGGGTGACAGTTGGTGGGGTGAGGTGAAGCCCGTGAAGGATAACTGTACATTTAAATCTATGGGATGCCAAACCCTAAAAAAATCAGTTCGGGTACTACGTTACTGGATCTCTGACCGCAGCCATTCAAGAGAAGGTGCGTGTTTATAGAGCGTCCACGTATTACATTACAGGTTAAGACCGCGTTCTCACAAGAGAAGGTCCGTGTCTATAATTAGAAAGTGAACCATGTGACACCCTGCTTCATGTTATTTATGAGTTTCGCGATTGCATGCTCGGACTGCCGGTAATTTAGACGTTTTAGAAATCATGAGAACTTTACCATAAAACAGTCTCGGCCCGATGTATCAAACAGTATAGACTTTATAATTTGTTTAGTGTGCCTACACTATTTTAAAACAAGAATCACTATGGCCTTAACTATTATACTGAATATCCCTACACAGAGGCGTAGCGAGGGAGGGGGGCGGGGGGGGGGGGGGTGCGGATCGCACCGGGTGACACCATTTAGGGGGGTGACACCAAGGCAAAAAATAGCAAAATATATAGAGAAAAACTTGAGGGGGGTGCAAATAGAAAGTTTGAGGTAGGGGGGGGGGGTGCAAATCGAAAATTTGAAATTTGTTTCCCGGGAAGGGTCGCTACGCCTCGGGAAGGGGGGGGGGGGTGGGTGACACCATTAAGTGCCGCACTGGGTGACACCCGACCTCGCTAAGCCACTGTCCCTACAATTAATTAAAATAAACATGTGCTTAATCACTTTACGAATACCGTTAAAGTTTACCAAAATGAAAATGGACATAATTACTGTATAAATGCCCTTCAAAAATATAAAAATAAATACAAGTATAATGTATTTAAAGATGACCTGACAATATATAAAATAAATATGAACATAATTACTGTATGGATGCCTATCAAACGTATCGTGGTGAATATGCATAATTACACAAAAGATGCCCATACAGTGTATAAATTATGATTTAAGGGATAAATACTCTGGATTTCCGGGGCATGTCCCCATCCGCTCTCTCCCCCCCCCCTCCTCCTCTGCAAGCCATCATCAGGTCACTGACTGTTTACTACAGGCACCCCCGCCTGCTCACTAAAAAAAACCTCTTCAACGGTCCGCAAACAATAGGGTATCTTTTTACGTTTTTCCCGATTTTACCTCCCATGTCAGGTCGGGGGCTAATTCGCGACCGCCATCTCCAGTCACCTCAGGACAATAGCGAGTCGACCGTGCCAGCGATGTGTGACACAAATGTCTTCGTATCGAATAACGGTCTGTACCAGTCCATGTAGAGGATAACTCACTAACATCAGCCGTGGCCTCAGTTTTAACATCCAACAATTTCGGCCATTTAGTAGGGTTTTTTAAAATTTAATTCATCAAAGATTATTTAAGTTTACAAACTAATTCAGACAACTATGGCGTTGCTGAAGCGCGGGGCCCCTTCAAGCGCGGGGCCTAGGGCGACCGCCCCGTTTGCCACCCCCTAACGCCGGCTCTGCATATATGGTTGATGGTGCAACAACCGGGTTTTTTCCACTGTCTTATTAAGAGTGTCTAAGACTCAGAAATTTTCCATCAAGATCTGATTGATTGATTCAGATCAGATGACCACCCCAACCAATGGCTACATGAGTTGAGGATAATCTCCCCTGTTGCCTAAGTCTATAACTGGATCGCACACAGGCAGCACGAAGCAGTCCATCTTGACCAGGCCGTCCATTTTGTCCGGCAATTCATTCTGACCATTTGAACGTGAGAGAGCTTAAGTCCTGAGTGTGCTATGCATTCTTAAGTTGTTTTAGTATTCTAGTATTATATTACTTGTCGCCAAGTGATTCTTGATGCTATAGCAGTGTTATGTGACCTGTGGCTATTTTTATAAAGTGTTAGAATCTGTGATAGTATTTTTCTCTTACGCTTTGTAAGTTGGGTTTTGCTATTTTCTAAATTAAATATTTTATCTTGTTTAACCTTGTGTTCTGCCACAACTGTGTTCGCTTATTAAAGGTTGTATGCAGATTGAATGAGTTGTTAACTTCAATAGTTTCACTAGTTTTCCCTAGACATCGAAATCGAGCCCTAGTGTGTTGTTGAGTTAGTGTTCATTCATTTAGGCTTTATGTCATTTGCATATAACCCCAAGAAAGAATCCGGGGGCGTTCACCATCTATCTGGCTGGTAGATAGGTGTCCGTTACAAAGTGGGGGCTCGTCCGGGATTTAATCTGTCGTTCCAGTTGTTGGTTGTATCAGTTAAACACTAAGTTTAGTTTGATTTAGTTGTTTTTCTATCCAGTGAAGCCGTGTTATTAAAACGCGCGCAAGGCTAGAATTATCTAGGTCAAAAGCCAGACGTGTCACGTCCTAGATTGAAGAGGTCAAGTTCATAACGCAGCGTTGGGCCGTGTTAATTTAGAGAATCTAGGCTTGTTGTGATTTTGAAGTTAGTGTTATGGAATCTTTTTTATCTAATCCCACTGTTGAGGAGGTAGAAAAGTTGAGTAGGAAAGTTTTGATTAGTGTTGTTAAGGAATTGAAATTGGATTATTCTGTTACGCAGAAATCAGAGGTGTTGAGAGATAAAATTGTTGTTCATTTTATTAATGAAGGTGTATTTGATGAAAGTTTGTTGGCTGGGGTGATACTCCGTGAGGAGAAACCTCTAGAGAAGATAGAATTAGAAGCTAGAATTGCTTTAGAGAAACAGGAATTGGAGGCTAAAGTTACTTTAGAGAAGGCTTTAAAAGAACAGGAGTTAGAGGCTAAAATTACTTTAGATAAGAGGAGGTTGGAATTAGAATTTGGTAAAGTTAGTGAAGTCACTTCTCTGGTAGATCCAAAAAAGTTGTCGGTGGGGCAAGTGATTGCCAAATTTGGGAAATTAGTTCCTAAATTTGATGAAACAGATTTGGTCGTTTTCTTTAACTCATTTGAGAGTTTAGCGAAGACATGTGAATGGCCCGAAACTTCCATTACTGCTTTATTGAGCACGGTCCTTACAGGGAAAGCTGCAAAAACATACCAGGCACTCTCTCACGACGTTCAAAATAACTATAGTTTGGTCAAGACTGCCATTTTGAAGGCCTACGAACTGACGCCCGAGGACTATCGGATAAAATTCCGAGCACTCCGCAAGTTACCCACTCAATCATATGTGGAATTTCTCTTTGAAAAAGAGAAAATTTTCTCAAGGTGGCTACACTCTGAGGAAGTTTCTGAGTTTGAGAAACTCAGGTCACTTATCCTAAGGGAAGAATTCCTAAAGTCCTTGCCTGAAGACATACGACTACACATACTGGATAACAAGATAATTGACATCCAGAAGGCTGCTGAGTCGGCTGACACATATATGTTGGTGCATAAGAAACCACCAGTGTCGGGAAACCGCCTCAACCCCGTGCTCCCCCTTTTTGGCAGCAATCCTCCTGTTGGCCAACACTTGAAGGCATTACAGTCCAGAGAGAAACCAAGATCAACTCTCAATCGTCGAGCAGTATGCCAGTTCTGCAAAAGACCTGGTCACCATGTCAAGGACTGCTACAAACGTCTTCAATTTAACAGAGAGGCGGCGCGTACCTCTGCGCACTATGCTCTATCCCCTCAAGCAACCGGTTCAAATATGAACTCTAGAATTCTAAGGGACGCTAACCCTAAGTGTCCGCAAGAAGGCAGTCAAGTCTCCACACATTATGTGCAGTCACATTTTGATTGTTCACGCCACCATCCAGTTTCTTCCGAGTCTACCGATCTCGAGGGATCGAGAAAGGTTGACTTTTCATCTTTCATTACAGAGGCTGTCATTAGCAAACCAGGTGATCCGTTGTCTCAGCGGAATATCACCGTCCTAAGAGACACAGGAGCGTCACAGTCACTTCTTTTGAAAAGTTCAATGAACATTACACCAGAGACGAACACCGGAAACGTTTCCATTATCCAGGGAGTGGGGACAAAATCTACTGTCGTCCCTCTACACAAGTTTTCCCTGAAACATCATCTCGTAGAAGGCGAAGTCATTTTAGGTGTGATAGATAGTATTCCTGTCCCAGGAGTACACCTACTTCTAGGGAATGACCTTGCGGGAAGCAAAGTATACCCCTGTACGGTTCCAAACCCTTTGTCAACAGTTCCAGATAATGAAAATGAACTGTATCCTGCATGTGCGGTGACAAGAAGCCAGACCAAACAATTAGCTGACACAACGTCTGAACCACACCTACCATCATCGTCAAGTAATTCGACTCCCAAACTGGAGTCTATGCTTCCAGAAAACACAAGCCTGGGCTTACCCCTGAGGATATCTCAGGAAGACATCATTAAAGCTCAACAAGTCGACGCGGAACTCAAAGCAATGGTCGAAAAATCTCTCTCATCTGACGATGGGGAATATTTCTCCGAGAACGGCCTCTTCTTTCGTCGCTCTGTACCAGTGGATGCCTCACCTGTCGAACCATGGTTGGGTAAAAACCAGCTGTGGGTCCCTCTACCTTATCGGCATGAAATACTGAAACTGGCACATGACCATCCAATGTCAGCGCACCCAGGAGTCACTAAAACGACGGCGAAGATCAAAGAACTGTTCTTTTGGCCCAAAATGAGAAATGATGTGTCGCGTTACTGCAAAAGTTGCACGAACTGTCAGTTGGCCGGAAAGCCAAACCAGAAAATTCCTAAGGCCCCTTTGAGTCCGATTCCTGTATTAGGAGAACCCTTTTCTAAAATCGTCATGGACTGTGTAGGTCCCTTGCCTAAAACCAAGGCGGGCAACGAGTACCTACTTACCTTTATGTGTTCAAGTACCCGTTTTCCCGAGGCGTTCCCCTTACGGAACATTAAGGCAAAGACTGTAGTCAGAGCCATGACCCGGTTCTTCACTACCTTTGGATTACCTAGAATCGTTCAAACAGATCAAGGCAGCAACTTCACCAGTCACCATTTTCAGGAAGCGCTAGCCAAGCTAGGCGTTACCCACATCACCAGCTCAGCCTACCACCCTCAGTCTCAAGGCGTACTTGAGAGGTTCCACCAGACCCTAAAATCCATGCTAAGAACATTCGCTAAAAGTAACACCCAATGGGATGAGACTGTTCCATGGATTATTTTCGCCGCGAGAGACTGTGTCCAGGAAGCTTTAGGTTACTCTCCTTTTCAACTTGTGTTTGGACATTCTGTCCGTGGTCCCCTGAAGCTGATCCACGAGCGTTGGACAGGTACCAGTGATCATCCAGTGGAAAACTTTGACGATTTTCACGTTCGACTGAAAGCCGTGTGCGAAATGGCTCACAAGAACTTAAGAAAGGCCCAAGTGAGAATGAAAGGACTGTATGATAAGAGTTCTCGCAAACGAACATTCAATCCAGGCGAGAAAGTTCTTGTGCTAGTGCCTAATCTGAACAATGCGTTATCCTTAAGATATTGTGGACCCTTTACTGTGCATTCAAAATTAAGTGATTTGAACTATGTTGTCAATACGCCAGACAGGAGAAAGAAACAGACAGTGTATCATGTTAACTCACTGAAAAAGTATTATGATAATTGTAACAATTTTCATTCCACAGCTAAAATTACTTTACATGTATGTTCAAATGTTTCTGATGATGTGATACATGATAAATTGAAACCCCCAAAATTGGTAAATTCTTCCTTTTTAGATCATCTAAATGACCACCTTATGCATTTGTCCACAGAGGAAAGCCATAAATTGTCTTAATTATTTGAGACATTTCCCTCTATTTTTGGGGATGTCCCCAAAGAAGCGAAGGTACCACCTCATGATGTAGACGTAGGTGATGCAAAACATATCAAACAACACCCCTATAGAGTTAACCCGGAAAAAGCTGTTTTGATAAAAGATGAAATTGATTATATGCTCAAGAATGATATCATTGAACCCAGAGTTCCCCATGTCTTCTAGTCCCGAAAGACGGTGGATCTTTCAGGTTTGTGACCGACTTTAGGAAGGTAAATGCGCTCACCAAAGCTGATTCCTATCCATTACCTCGAATAGAAGACGTTATTGATAAAGTTGGTCAAGCTAAGATAATTTCCAAAATTGATTTACTTTCAGGATACTGGCAAATCCCCTTATCTGACCGTGCAAAAGAAATATCTGCTTTTGTAACCCCTAATGGTTTTTATAGATACAAACGTATGCCCTTTGGTATGCGAAATTCTGGTCAATGTACATTACATATATATATATATATATATAAATATATATATATATATATATATATATATATATATATATATATATATATATATATATATATATATATATATATATTGTGCGTTATTCTTTAACAGAATATCATTCAAAAACTGTGCACACTCTTACACATGAGCGGCCACCCAAGCCTTAAAGCAAAACATGGCGTCTAGCAGGGAGTGAAAAGATGTGTCCCTCACGCGAGGGGCTATCAATCTCCCGTGTCACTCCCGGTCCAGTTATCCACACCCCCCCCCCCCACCTCCCTCTACAGAACGTGCTTATTATGTCATCTGATTTTATGGATTACATCACAGTTCACGCCCTTTACATCCGTCTATCGGCATCTACTCACACAAAAACGGTTTATTTTACCCCCCCCCCCCCCCTCCCCCCGGGGTGGAGAAATAAAGGACGGACCAGCACCAGGAAAACAGGCTGTTGACATGTAAGGAAGAGGCTAAGTTTGATAAACTACAGGGGTGAGTGGGTGAGAATCACAGGTGAGTAGTATATGAGATTTTTAAATATGGGAGTGTTGATGAAGGAATTGGGTGCTATGTGGGTTATCGAAACATTAAGGACAGATAAAAACAGATATTAAGATATTATATACATTGAATTGTTGATGCGTAGACACATACTTTTATTATAAACATATTATATATATATATATATATATATATATATATATATATATATATATATATATATATATATATATATATATATATATATATTATATATATATATATATATATATATATATATATATATATATATATATATATATATATATATATATATATATATATATATATATATATATATACTTTTTTATGTAAATGTGGTAGGTTTATATATTAATATATAACGAGTATATAATTTTTATCTTTTATTTATTGATTTATTGTAAATAATCATTACGTATTTACACAAGAATGTATCAAAACTAAGAAAACGGTTGCTAAGCTGTAAAGCAGATTTACTATTAACATATAGGATGGCTTGGGACTGTAATGGCCGGCAACAAAATAAAAATATGCTAAAGTTAAATGAATCAACATGGCCGCCAGCGGAACCGGATGTTGTCAATATGATTGCGAGGAGAAGCAGCAGCTGAAAGACAGTACAAGAGCACCAGGAATCAAAGCTTTTAGAAAATTTAGAACATTGCTTGTCGCTCATGAATAAACCGGATAAAAATCTGGCCAACCAAGTTACCCAACCGTCGTAAGCAACTGGTTTTATGGATTAAGCAACTGGCCCCAGGGTGCCGTCTGGCAAGTGGTACAAGTTCTTTTAACATGGACCTGTTGGCCTGGGGGGGTCACTGGAGAATTCACTGGAAGGCTATGTCCTATTTCTTGTGTGCATCTATATATTATTACATCTGTACCTCAATAGATGAAATACCACAGATTTTCCGGAAATCTGAGGTATTTCATCTATTGATTTACAGAAAATCTGAAGTATAAATGCACACAAGTAATAATATATAGATGCACACAAGTAATAATTCAAGTATTACAACATAGGTGTACGCTCGTAATAATACAAGTATGGTAAACTGTTGGTATAGATGTAAACAGATCATCAATACCATCACTTCTAGTCTATTTTTAAATTGTTATTTTTTTAGTTTAGTCTCTAAGACTCGATGATTAAAGACCTCTGGTACCACATCGGCCTATTCCCCTGTAATAGCAGGTATTGTTTTCGTGAGTTTTGTCAGATGTGTTTTATCGTTTTCCTTCAGGTCAAGAGGTGAGTCCTAGTTTATTTGTGTAGGCTGAGTCGTGGGTTGAAGAGAGTCAGTCTATGAGAGGTGTCCACGTAAACAAAATGTCAGCTTGTTACAAGAGTCAGTCTAAAAGGTGTCAACACCTGATACAGGTAACTACGTGTAGTTAGTAGGACACTGGGATGTCAGTTAAATATTTAGTTGATACAATGTTTGTTATCTAAAGAGTTGAGTGACATTGTTTAGCAAAATCTCTCGCTAGATCGGTAAGATTTAGTTTTCTGGGTTCAACATTTACAAGTTTATCTTAGAAAAAGAAAGTTGAATATCTGTGATCGAGAGAAGTCAGTTCGATGCTATAGTGAAACACCAGCTTTTGTCTTTAGTGTCACATCAACCGACATCTGCCCTTACAATAAAGGTAAATGTCCATTTCTTAGTCGCTAAAAGAAGTTGAATGAAATTAAGAGGAAGAGTGTCATTCGATATACTACAGTACTGGCATTGTTATGCACGCAGTACTGGAGAAGAACTACGTGTCAAAAACACTTCGAACATTTTGGTCGGTTGTAAATATTAAGTCTATGTCAGTCTATGTCAGTCTATGTCAGTCTATGTCAGTCTATGTCAGTCTATGTCAGTCTGTGTCAGTCCAAAAAAAAAACCACCTCGCAATTTAAAAAAAAAATGACAAAGCAATGTGGATTGCTGATGAGAAGTGGATTGCTGATGAGAAGTGGATTGCTGATGAGAAATTAGGCAATTAAGAAAACGGTACCAATAAGCGCGATGAGAAATGTTTAAAACAATTCATTGTTTTCGGTGTTAGTGTGAGATTAGTGTGAGATTAGTGTTAGTGTGAGATTAGTGTGAGATTAGTGTTAGTCTGAGATTAGTGTGAGATTAGTGTTAGTCTGAGATTAGTGTGAGATTAGTGTTAGTGTGAGATTCGTGTTAGTGTGAGATTCGTGTTAGTGTGAGATTAGTGTTTGTGTGAGATTAGTGTTAGTCTGAGATTAGTGTGAGATTAGTGTTAGTCTGAGATTAGTGTGAGATTAGTGTTAGTGTGAGATTCGTGTTAGTGTGAGATTCGTGTTAGTGTGAGATTCGTGTTAGTGTGAGATTCGTGTTAGTGTGAGATTCGTGTTAGTGTGAGATTCGTGTTAGTGTGAGATTAGTGTTAGTGTGAGATTAGTGTTTGTGTGAGATTAAAGTTAGTGTGAGATTAGTGTTAGTGTGAGATTAGTGTTAGTGTGAGATTAGTGTTAGTGTAAGATTAGTGTTTGAGATTAGTGTTAGTGTGAGATTAGTGTTAGTGTGAGATTAGTGTTAGTGTGAGATTAGTGTTAGTGTGAGATTAGTGTTAGTGTGAGATTAGTGTTAGTGTGAGATTAGTGTTAATGCGAGATTAGTGTTAGTGTGAGATTAGTGTTAATGTGAGATTAGCGTTAGTGTGAGATTAGTGTAAGTGTGAGATTAGTGTTAATGTGAGATTGGTGTTAGTGTGAGATTAGTGTTAGTGTGAGATTAATGTGAGTTTGAGATTAGTGTTAGTGTGAGATTACTGTTAGTGTGAGATTACTGTTAGTGTGAGATTAGTGTTAGTGTAAGATTAGTGTTTGAGATTAGTGTTAGTGTGAGATTAGTGTTAGTGTGAAATTAGTGTTAGTCTGAGATTAAAGTTAGAGTGAAATTAGTGTTAGTGTGAGATTAGTGTTAGTGTGAGATTAGTGTTAGTGTGAGATTAGTGTTAGTGTGAGATTAGTGTTAGTGTGAGATTAGTGTTAATGGGAGATTAAAGTTAGTGTGAGATTAGTGTTAGTGTGAGATTAGTGTTAGTGTGAGATTAGTGTTAGTGTGAGATTAGTGTTAGTGTAAGATTAATGTTAGTGTGAGATTAATGTTAGTGTTAGATTAGTGTTAGTGTGAGATTAGTGTTAATGCGAGATTAGTATTAGTGTGAGATTAGTGTTAGTGTGGGATTAGTGTTAGTGTGAGATTAGTGTTAGTGTGAGATTAGTGTTAGTGTGAGATTAGTGTTAGTGTGAGATTAGTGTTAGTTTGAGATTAGTGTTAGTGTGAGATTAGTGTTTGTGTGAGATTGGTGTTAGTGTGAGATTACTGTTAGTGTGACGTCCAGTGTCCAACAGCAACGCTCCCCCTCCCCTCCGGGAGAAATGTCAGAATTCCTGATAGTGTGACGTCCAGTCCAGTGTGAAGCTAAAATCGTGTTATCTGGACGTCCTGTGGCTGGTTGATTGAATGTTGGCTCACGTCTAGTGCAGGGTCATTTAAGTGCAGGGTCATCTCAGTACAAGTCAGGTCGGTTAAGGTCAGTTGAGGACAAACACGTTACCAGAAAATTGTTGTTCCAGAACGTCAGGAGCCACCGCTAGAGGGCTGGAACTGTGCGTCATCACTGACACGTGACAGTTGCCCGGGGCTGAGGCCACACCCACACGTCTCCATCTGATACAGCCCTGCTCGACAGCACGGCAAGTTTAGTGCCAGAGATCTACAGGCTGTTCTATAGTGGACATAGAAGCTGTCTTATAGTGGACATACAGGCTGTCTTATAGTGGACATAGGGTCTGTCTTATAGTGGACATACAGGCTGTTCTATAGTGGACATACAGGCTGTCTTATAGTGGACATCAGGCTCTCTCTTTGTGTACATTGTGTTGGTAAATAGTTGTAATGAAGAAAGATACAATGACGATGTGAAAAGGATTATTATTTGAGATTCTACGAATGTCAAAAGTGGTTTTGCACCCCACTTTAACAATAGAAGTATAGGCCTACATCTTTTAGATGACTATTCGAGTTTTTAAAATGAGATTAAATGCACTTTCAAAACCTCAAATGTAGGCTAATATGAATAACTAATTTTAAAATAACTCAAATACCAAAACAGATATCTTGGCCACTTTCCTGATATTGTAGGTTCCAATTAAAAATAGCGCCAGGAGCAAAGCGATGGCACAACCGCAACATCATGTACCACTAACATCAATGTACCACCATTTACCACAATTTACCACAATGTACCACCCTTTACCACTAACATCAATGTAACAACATTTACCACAATGTACCACCCTTTACCACTAACATCAATGTACCACCATTTACCACAATGTATCACAATGTACCACAATGTACCATTATTTACCACCATTTACCACAGTGTATCATTATTTACCACCATTAAACACAAGGTACCATATTTTACCACAATGTACCACATTTTACCACAATGTACCACCATTTACCACAATGTACCACATTTACCACTAAGTACAATGTAACACCATTTACCACCAAGTACAATCTCCTACCACATAATCCCAATGACACCATAGTTAACACCCAACACCCAAATCAAACACATTCACCGAGCGTTTTAAAATCTGCCATCCACGCGATGTAAGAAATATTTCTTGTAATTCTACAAGAAATATTTCTTGTAATTCTACCGATTTATCAACGTCACCCTCATGTGTTTGATGTCTAACAGCAGTGATATCAATGATTAGCTCAGGAATTGTAGCAATTAGCTCGAGCTTAAACTACGGCCATAATTCAAGGCGTTTCATCCATCACACACTCTGGTCGGTGAATTATAGCGAATGTAATTGAATCACACGGCATCAAAGGTGCCATCTTGTGACTGAATGTAAATACATGCAGGCATTAGGCATGTGCGAGTAATTAGTAAAAAAAACTTCAAGGATAAAATCTGTTTGTCACGCGAAAAGTATTTACTAAAACAATTGATCCAAAAGATTAAATGTATTCTTCGAATGTCAAAAGTGGTTTTTGCTCTAAAGTTTCAATGATTTTTCTTGTTTCCCAATTTTTTAGTTAAATGTATTGGTGCCGTAAATGTCATTCAAATGCCCAGCCCACAATTCAAGTGAGGTGACAAAGTGGAGGGGGTGGGGGGTGGGAGGGGGGTGGGGGGTTGTTGGGTAGGGGCGTGACATTGAGTAGCATTAGGGAATTAACAGTAGCCAGACGTATTTCATTTGTTTCTTCTCCCTATTTTCTGGTTATCTCCACATTTGAGCGTGTTAAAATGTTTTCTGTGTTGTATTAGCATTACATGTAAGATGTAATATTAATGAACCAGCCGCTGTAGGACAACATAGATCTATGTGATAACATTATATTTTGGCTCACTGAAACACGGCAAGTACCCAGCTAACAACAACAAATGCCTACACTTCAGCAAATGGTGTCTACACACCCCAGCAAATGGTGTCTACACATGCCAGCAAATGGTGCCTACACATGCCAGCAAATGGTGTCTACACATGCCAGCAAATGGTGTCTACACACCCCAGCAAATGGTGTCTACACACCCCAGCAAATGGTGTCTACACACCCCAGAAAATGATCTCTAAACACCCCAGCAATTGGTGTCTACACACCCAGATAGTTAAACTATTAATATAGAATAGAGTATCATAAAAAAAGGATTGCGCACCAACTGAACTGCATACAATGCGTGTATAATAGTGCGGAACATTAGAATTTATAAATTCATGTGTTTTTGAAAATCCGAAATAGCGTAAAGTACTACTTCCGGTCACCGGAAATTACTCAAAATTTTAAAGAAAACAGAATTAGATCTTTTACTTATACATGAAATTTCATTTATCTATCTGAAACAGTACTCAAATTATGAAAGTAGAATAAGTTTCAATTCCGGTTACCGGAAATCACTGAAAAGTTGCTACACAACTATAAATTTTATGTAATACTTATGATTACAATACTTCCACTATACTCCGTATAGGAGAAAGTAAAAATGACAAGTTATTTTATGTTATGAATCCTCTGACGTAGAGCACCCCTCTAAACACAAGAATAGCCATATGAGCACAGACGCTACTCTTACGTTAGATTTCACTCGCGCTAAATTTGACATTTGGCATTTTAGCCTGGTGACATGACATTGACTGTAAATCGTAACATGACATTAACTGTACATGCTGACATGAGATTAACTGACATGGTGACTGACTTTAACTGATATGCTGACATGACATTAAGTGACATGACATAACTGACATGCTGGCATGACATTAACTGACAGGAAATTAACGGACATGCTGACATGACATTAACTGACATGCTGACATAACATAAACTGATATGACATTGACTGACATGACATTATCTGACATGCTGACATGACATTAACTGACATGACATAACGGACATGCTGGCATGACATTAACTGACATGCTGACATGGCATTAACTGATATGACATGGACTGACATGACATTAACTGACATGCTGACATGACATTAACTGACATGCTGGCATGACATTAACTGACATGACATTAACTGACATGACATTAACTGACATGACATTAACTGACATGACATTAACTGACATACTGGCATGAGACTAACTCTGACATGACATCAACTCGACATGCTGATATGACATCTACTGCGCATGTTGACATTCCTCTCTGGTGACGCGTCACACTCGATGCACTGATCCCCGCCCACCGACTGTCATTATGGATTAGTCAACTTTATCATGAGCCATCGCGCATTCGCACTAGCAGGAACCGTGCCTCGTCTACCAGGCGTGATCTCAATAAGTAGATAAGTCAAGAGACACGGGGAATGCAGGCAGGGGAATGTGGGCAAGATAGGATTCAACGCAGACAGGAGAACAGAGGCAACATATTACAGGCAAGAAAATACGGGCAAAATAAATATCGCTCTACGTGACCTAGGCAAGAAAATATAGACAAAAATATATCGCAGTACGTGAACTAGGCAAGAAAATACAGACAAAATATCGCTCTACGTGAAATAGGCAAGAAAATATAGACAAAATAAATATCGCTCGACGTGAACTAGGCAAGAAAATACAGACAAAATAAATATCGCTCTACGTGAACTAGGCAAGAAAATACAGACAAAATATCGCTCTACGTGAAACAGGCAAGAAAATATAGACAAAATAAATATCGCTCTACGTGAACGAGGCAAGAAAATATAGACAAAAACTATCCCTCTACGAGTCTACGTGACCTATTTTCGAGCCTCAGTAATGACATTTATAACTATACATTAAAGACACCCATCTCCCCCCCCCCACCTGTTGCAAATTCTACCCGTGAATTAACGAAATATTTCCGCCCTTTGTCAAGAGGGGGGGGGGGGAATTGATAGCTGAGAATGCATCAATGCTGCAGGAAATATTCGCAATGGTTCCAGAGATTGTTGCTTTATTGGTACTATATGACAGTTTACCCTTTGTGTGATGGGAGAGATCGGTACTGTTTTAATGACAGTGTGGCAAGAAAGATGTGGTAAGATACTAAGATGGGTGCATGATGGAGAGAGGGAAGGAGAGGGATACAGAGATAGGGAGAGAGAAGATGAGAGAAAAAGAGAAAGATGGGGGAAGATACTAAGATGGGTGCATGATGGAGAGAGGGAAGGAGAGGGATACAGAGATAGGAAGAGAGAAGATGAGAGAAAAAGAGAAAGATGGGGGAAGATACTAAGATGAGTGCATGATGGAGAGCGGGAAGGAGAGGGAAACAGAGATAGGAAGAGAGAAGAAGAGAGAAAAAGCGAAAGATAGGGGAAGATTAAGATTGAGAGCAAAAGAGATAAAAAGAGAGAAAGATAAACAAGAAGGCGAAAAAATGGTGATAGAGAAATAGATATATAGAGAGATAAAGAGAGAGGGGGGGTAGTAGCACAACATGTTAGCTACAGTTGACCTTTGTAAAGAAAGTAAGACAAACAGGTTACAGGCTTGGATGTCGGGTAATCTAATCGCGTGAAACTAGAAGACCATGACTGTGGTGAGTTGTCGATCCGTGCAAATAGACAAAACAAAACTGACGCATGGGAAAGGTTGGGCGCCGATACTGGTAGTTAACGTTAGATGTTGCAGGTTTGTCAGTTGTTTCTGTATAGGTTGGTGGTTGGTGGTTTTTAGACCTGATACAGATTTGTCAGTTATTTCTGTATAGGTTGGTGGTTGTTGGTTTTTAGACCTGATACAGATTTGTCAGTTATTTCTGTATAGGTTGGTGGTTGGTGGTTTTTAGACCTGATGCAAATTTGTTAGTTATTTCTGTATAGGTTGGTGGTTGGTGGTTTTTAGACCTGATACAGATTTGTCAGTTATTTCTGTATAGGTTGGTGGTTGTTGATTTTTAGACCTGATACAGATTTGTCAGTTATTTCTGTATAGGTTGGTGGTTGGTGGTTTTTAGACCTGCTACACTTTTGTCAGTTATTTTTGTATAGGTTGGTGGTTGGTGATTTTTTAGACTGTTACAAACTTTGTCAATTGTAGGTTGTTGGTTGGTGGTTTTTAGACGTGTTACAGGTTTGTCAATTATTTCTGTATAGGTTGGTGGTTGTTGGTTTTTAGACCTGATACAGATTTGTCAGTTATTTCTGTATAGGTTGGTGGTTGGTGGTTTTTAGACCTGCTACACTTTTGTCAGTTATTTTTGTATAGGTTGGTGGTTGGTGATTTTTTAGACTGTTACAAACTTTGTCAATTGTAGGTTGTTGGTTGGTGGTTTTTAGACGTGTTACAGGTTTGTCAATTATTTCTGTATAGGTTGGTGGTTGTTGGTTTTTAGACCTGATACAGATTTGTCAGTTATTTCTGTATAGGTTGGTGGTTGGTGGTTTTTAGACCTGCTACACTTTTGTCAGTTATTTTTGTATAGGTTGGTGGTTGGTGTTTTTTTAGACTGTTACAAACTTTGTCAATTGTAGGTTGTTGGTTGGTGGTTTTTAGACGTGTTACAGGTTTGTCAATTATTTCTGTATAGGTTTTAGGTTTGATGTTTTATTTATTTTTTTACTTAGAATATTTGTCAATTATTTTTTTTAAATAGGGTGATGTATTTTTAGTTCAGTTGCTAACTGTTTAAACCAGTTCAGATGGTCTGATTTATTTGGCGTTAACGGGAAGAAAATTTTCAGGATATAAATTATCATTAGTTAAAGGATTATAGATTGTCACTAGCTAACCGAATTTGAAATTGACATTAATAAGCGGAATGTACATTGTAATTAGTTGACGGAATTAGTGACTGCATTAGTTGATTTCATTGCTTGACTGAATTAGTTGACTGACTGAATTAACTGAGTTAGTTGTCTACTTGGTTGACTGAATTAGATCCCTGTATTAGTTAACGGAATTAGTTGATTTCATTGCTTGACTGAATTAGTCAACTGACTGAGTTGACTGACTGAGTTGACTGATTTTCTTTATTGACTTAGATGACTGACTTAGTTGACTGACTTGGTTGATTGACTTAGTTGACTCAATTAGTTAACCCAATTAGTTGACTTCGTTAGATGATTTCATTAGTTGACTGAATTCGTTAAAGGAATGTAGATTGTTATTAGTTGACTTCATTAGTTGACTTGATGAGTTGACTGAATGTGAGCTACCATTAGTGAACAGGATGCAACCTACGGATGTGTTATGGATGTAAACGAAGATAAGCCGCCAGTAAAGCAGGCAACTCGTGGCTCTACCGACATCTTCGCTGAAGGTTCGGCTAATGGGAATTCCCGCACGTCTAGACATTTAGTTTCAAGTCTGTTACCAATCAATATGTGTGTGGGGGATTGTATTGGCAGGGAAGCTGGTGAGTGAGTGTGTGGGTATGTGTGTGTGGGGGAGGGAGGTGGGATGTAGATGGAGTTTGTTGATTAAAGTGGAGTAATTAAACGGCTAATGTAAGACTTGGATTTTTTAAGCACCACGTAATGTAATGCCCAGATTTTCAATGGCAGGATGAGTTGAAATTTATGTACATGTGAAATAAAACATGAGTTACAATTTTTTCACCCGTTAAAATATCGATCTATCTGTATATATTTTTTTACTCGTTAAATATATCGATCTTCATGTATATCCTATTTTTTATCTGTTAAAAATATTGATCTACCTGTATATAATTTTTTACGTTACAAATATCGATGTAGCTGTATATCATATTTTTTTCTAAATCTCCTGGTAAAAAAACCAATCCAGGAGAAAACGAAGCTTTTGAAACCAGCTGAAACACGAGGTAGAGCATAATATACCGAGAACAAACAAAACAAGTTTTAAACAGTGGCTTCAAAACTGAATGAAAACAAATTTAAAATAAAAAGCCTATCACCTACGTAGGAAAAATTGTAAACTGGAAATTACTGTCAATTAAGCTTAGACTCTACATTTTAAATCTTTTCTATCCCCAATAAGCCAGAGATTTGATCACTTTATAAATAAGCCAGAGAATTGACCACTTTATCAATATCAATAAGCCATAGATTTGATAACTTTATCAATAAGCCATAGATTTGAGCACTTTATCAATAAGCCAGAGAATTGACCACTTTATCAATATCAATAAGCCATAGATTTGAGCACTTTATCAATAAGCCATAGATTTGAGCACTTTATCAATAAGCCATAGATTTGACCACTTTATCAATAAGCCATAGATTTGACCACTTTATTAATACACCATATATTTGACCACTTTACCAATAAGCCAGAGATTTGACCACTTTATCAATAAGCCATAGATTTGACCACTTTATTAATACACCATATATTTGACCACTTTACCAATAAACCAGAGATTTGACCACTTTATCAATAAGCCATATATTCGACCACTTTATCAATAAGCCATATATTCGACCACTTTATCAATAAGCCATATATTCGACCACTTTATCAATAAGCCATATATTCGACCACTTTACCAATAAGCCATATATTCGACCACTTTATCAATAAGCCATATATTCGACCACTTTACCAATAAGCCAGAGATTTGACCCTCTGCCCCACTAAACAAAGCTAGAAAAGTCTAAACTTGACCACACAAGATAACAAACACTCGCACTAGCAGACGTCTCACGATTCCTTGGGGGGGGGGGGGGGGTCTGGAGAATTGACCCCGGGGTCTGGGGAGTTGACCGTGTTGTACTTTGGCTGACGACCCCCCCCCCACCCCCGCTTCACAGATCTTGAAGCATAAATGAGCAACGATATATATATATATATATATATATATATATATATATATATATATATATATATATATATATATATATATATATATATATATATATATATCGTATGTATGGCCAGATGACACCATGACAGGTACATTAGATCTATAGAACACGGTCTAACATTACAGATACATGTGATAAATATGTCTGGAGAATAAATATGACCAGATAATTATCTGCAGGCTGTTAAACGCTTATTGCGCTGTTTTTTTTTGTTTAGAGTGGCTGTCTTTAAAACTGACGGCGCGTGTCTTGAAATTTGCTGTCTTTGAGTCTGTGGTATGTGTCTTGCAGTTTCAGTTACAAAACTGCATGCGTCTTAGGTCTAATATTTCATGCCCACTACACGAAAAAAAAATTAACCTACAACAAATTTAAATTAGAAAATGTCCTGCCCAACTAAATTTAAAATTTTAACCTGCCCATGTGGTAAAATCTTAGAGCACGAACAAAAAAAATAATTTCTAACTATGAAGGCTACTAAACTTAAAATTTCAAAAATTCCGGTTCATGCAGTTAAAGTACTTGCAAGCTATCAGGTGGGCCATTACATGTATGAGCCGTCAGATGGGCCATTACATGTATGAGCCGTCAGATGGGCCATTACACGTATGAGCCATCAGATGGACCATGTTAGATGTATGAGCCATCAGATGGGCCATAACATGTATGAGCCGTCAGATGGGCTATTACATGTATGAGCCATCAGATGGGCCATGTTAGATGTATGAGCCATCAGATGGGCCATAACATGTATGAGCCATCAGATGGGCCATGTTAGATGTATGAGCCATCAGATGGGCTATGTTAGATGTATGAGCCATCAGATGGGCCATTACATGTATGAGCCATCAGATAAGCCATGTTAGATGTATGAGCCATGTGTTAGATTGAGCGCGTGCTATTAGTTAAATGAAATGGACTGTACCACTCCCTCATCTCTCTCTACTGTGGTAACCATAGCAACGCATTTAATTGTTGATAACATTAGCATATAGTGACATTTAAACAGAAATCATTGGTGGTAAGATGGTGTGACATTTTAACACCATACGCTGGTAAGAAATTAAAACATCATTATGGATGGTGACCCATTGAAACACAGCTTTGTGATGGTGACACATTGAAACACCGTTTGATGTGGTGACACATTGAAACTCAACTTTGTGATGGTGACACATTGAAAAATTAACTTTGTGATGTGACACATTGAAACACTGAGATGGTGACACCTGAAACACAACTTTGTGATGGTGACACATTGCAGACCTGTGACATGATAAAATGTGATGCGAGCTTGTGAGTGTGGCAGGTGTTTGGCGTGTGTGTGTGTGTGTGTGTGTGAGTGTAGCAGGTGATTGCCGTGTGTGAGTGTGAGTGTAGCAGGTGACTGACGTGTGTGTGTGTGTGTGGCTGGTGATTGACGTGTGAAGTGAGCCAGTTATCAGCTCATAATTATTCAAAGTACAAAGATGTACATTAATATTGGATAATTTTTAGACACATTTTAAACCGTCTATAGAAGACGTGTTATATACAGCGCTGTTGATCCACTTATGTTGTGTCTATCAGTACCCACTTATGTTGTGTCTATCAGTACCCACTTATGTTGTGTCTATCAGTACCCACTTATGTTATGTCTATAAGTACCCACTTATATTGTGTCTACCAGTAACCACTTATGCTGTGTCTATCAGTACCCACTTATGTTGTGTCTATCAGTACCCACTTATGTTGTGTCTATCAGTACCCACTTATGTTGTGTCTATCAGTACCGACTTATACTGTGTCTATCAGTACCCACTTATGTTGTGTCTACCAGTACCCACTTATGTTGTGTCTACCCACTTATGTTGTGTCTATCAGTACCCACTTATGTTGTGTCTATCAGTACCCACTTATGTTGTGTCTATCAGTACCGACTTATACTGTGTCTATCAGTACCCACTTATGTTGTGTCTACCAGTACCCACTTATGTTGTGTCTACCCACTTATGTTGTGTCTATCAGTACCCACTTATGTTGTGTCTACCCACTTATGTTGTGTCTACCAGTACCCACTTATGTTGTGTCTACCCACTTATGTTGTGTCTATCAGTACCCACTTATGTTGTGTCTATCAGTACCCACTTATGTTGTGTCTACCAGTACCCACTTATGTTGTGTCTACCCACTTATGTTGTGTCTATAAGTACCTACTTATGTTGTGTCTATCAGTACCAGCTTATATTGTGTCAGACAGCAACCTACCCATTAATTTTCTGTTTCATCATCGTCGTTTAATTTAAAAAAAGACTTGAGCGTTTTAAACTGAACATTAACGTCCTCTGTAGCGAGAGAAAGCCATGATTAGCAGAACACCACTCTGGCTAATTTCTCCCTGAGTTGAGCAGTAAAAACACACTCCTCCCGGAAGTCTGTCAGTGGTTGTAGTGAAAGGCGTGTAATTAGCTTTGTGTTTGACTTACAATAACATACAAATACTTGACACAATTTCGATAATTTGATAAAACAAGCTTTTGAAAACTTAATTATTTTTAAAATACCCAAAAATTGGACATAATATTTTTTTGAGTTTATAATTTTATTTAACTTCTTGAACTTGGAGTAATGTTTTTGGTATTTTTAGCTTGTCACACCTTAAAAACTTTTCGTAATTCGAATCAATGTACCAACCCGAATCTATTTACATAGACCCTATATCTGTTCGTAGTTTGAATCAATGTTCGTAACTCAAATCGGTGTTCGAACCCCATATTTGTAACAAATCTGTGTTAAAAAAAACCCACATATGTTTACGCAACCCCTCCCTGTATTGCCACACGCCAGACTAACGTAACCACATACCTGCACGATGCGCTACAGTTGTCTTACACCCCCACACTAATTCCACCTTGAACTACCCCTCAGCCTTGTGCCACGAACCCCCCTCTCCGTCTTGTGGCGCGACCCCCCCCCCCCCTCAACCCCCGGGGGTTAAACCCTAACACCGTATCATTAACCGCCTCACCACTGTGTATCCCCACCCCCAGACAGGTAGTTAGTACGCTGGGACGTGAAATTACAGGTAGTTAGTACATCCTGTCAGGCTGGGACGTGACATCACAGACAGTACCGTGACAAAAATCGATCACGCTCCACCTGCAGACGTACCGGCAGACTAGTACCACATCACGTGATCTATTGAGTTTTGCAAACCAATTTTTTACAGGAGTAAAAGAAAAAACAGTCGAAGTTGTCAGAAAAAATAACTAAAGTGAAGAAAACATATAAATAATACGCTAGAAATATTTTCTTGACTAGGAATTAATGGCAAAACATCCTTCATTTTTTAGCGTGTGTATCTTCCGGGCTTGGAAGAGATGAATGCATTTGTACATACACATATAAACATATATAATTCTATATGTATGTTCATGTTACAATCAAAGCCCGAAGATGAAGAATGTACCCATTGGCCGGCCAGTGGGCGCATTGACCCCCATTGACCGGCAAAAGACAAATTTTTATTGATTTAGGACATAATTGGCCGCGTGCATTGGGCATATATGTGTACATACATATATATATATATATATATATATATATATATATATATATATATATATATATATATATATATATAAATAAGCCTATATATATATATATATATATATATATATATATATATATATATATATATATATATATATATATATACAGCCTCTATTGACATACATTTATGTTTCCGGCAGAGGTTAACTGCTTCTGGCTGCCTCTACCAACATATGCCACTAACAAAGAGTCTGCCACTATAGAGATGGGAGAAACTGACGCTCAAAGAGATCTACGGCTACTCTAGTTGGATGGAGACAAATGTGAAAGATACATTTGGTAAATTAGCGGGCGAGGGTGCGGAAAGGAGGGGAGGGAGGGCGCAAGTGGCGCCCTAAATATATTCCACGTCTTTAAACCTTATTGCTGGGTCCCCCGGGGCGGGGCTTACATCTGAGGGTCGGGGTGAATCATTCGGTTTGAGTCTTGACGGTAGGAGGCAAGGACCGTAACTCTTCAGTGCATCGGTTCACACCAAGAGGGAATGTGATGGATCGTAGTGTGGAGGGTAGGGTGGAGGGGGGGAGGGGTCAGGGGGTGGTGTAATGAGGGGGTGAGGGAATAGGGACTCCCACTGTAGATAACTTGATGGATCATAAGCCATGGGTAGTGTGGGTTTTGTGAGACTCGGGGGGTGGTTTAGGAGTTATTTTTGGGTAAAGTTGGGAAAGGGGGGGGGACAAAGAGATAGGGTGGGTGGGGTAGAGGAATGGGTGGGGGTGTTGTTATCGATACAGGGAAAAAAATCGAGTTTCGCCGAGAAAAAGGAAACAAAGCGAGCAAGGGAGAAAAATCAATCGATATTTCTCACCGAAACCAGCAGTTTAAAAATATATTGTAAGAGCGTTTTGTAATTCAGTTGTTAAACTTTTGTTTAGTTTTCAAAGATGCTGTTAAACTATTGTTTAGTTTACCAAGATGCAGACCAATGTATGTGTTTGACACTTGAAATAGCAGGGCTAGGCCTGTGATACATACAGATAGTTTTGTTGATAAATATAGACCACGTGACCTGGCCCATCCCATCTGGCTTCACTTTGCACTCAGTTGTATCATACATGTATCATGTGTGACACGACAGCCCACCAAAACTACAGCCCACAATAGCCCATCTCTACTAAAACAACAGCACACCAACATCACACCCCACCAATACAACATCCCACCAACACTACAGCCCATCAATACAACAGCCCACCAACACAACAGCCCACCAACACAACAGCCCACCAACACAACAGCTCACCAACACAACAGCCCACCAACACAACAGCCCACCACAGCCCACCAACACTACACCACATCAACAAAATAGCCCACCAACACAACAGCCCACCAACACAACAGCTCACCAACACAACAGCCCACCAACACAACAGCCCACCACAGCCCACCAACACAACAGCCCACCAACACAACAGCCCAACAACACAACAGCCCACCAACACAACAGTCCACCACAGCCCACCAACACAACAGTCCACCACAGCCCACCAACACAACAGCCCACCAACACAACAGCCCACCAACACAACAGCCCACCAACACAACACCCCACCAATACAACAGCCCACCAACACAACAGCCCACCAACACTACAGCCCACCAACACTACAGCCCACCAACACAACAGCCCACCAACACAACAGCCCAACAACACAACAGCCCAACAACACAACAGC
Organism: Physella acuta; assembly: GCF_028476545.2. Taxonomy (NCBI): domain Eukaryota; kingdom Metazoa; phylum Mollusca; class Gastropoda; family Physidae; genus Physella; species Physella acuta. Next base: position 82,243 of record NW_026732717.1, on the reverse strand, counting down.
CCACCAACACTACAGCCGACCAACACAACAGCCCACCAACACAACAGCCCACCACAGCCCACCAACACAACAGTCCACCACAGCCCACCAACACAACAGCCCACCAACACAACAGCCCACCATAGCCCACCAACACAACAGCCCACCAACACAACAGTCCACCACAGCCCACCAACACAACAGCCCACCACAGCCCACCAACACAACAGCCCACCATAGCCCACCAACACTACATCCCACAAACCAAACAGCCCAACTACAATACAGCCCACCATCTCTTTCAGTACTGCTATCCTAAATCACTATAACAAACTACCAATAAAACCCCTTTAAATATCAAAATCATCTCATTATTACGCACTAAATTATTGTTACGCGCAGATCCAGCTTAAAACGCACATAAAAACGTGTGCAGCTGTAAACGTGTAATCACTCACACAACAGCTTAATTCACCAGGAACGAATCCCAGCGTCGGCTAATTTATACCCCCCCTCTCGCCTTAATAGAATTGGTATTGTCAAGTTGTGTGGATGTGTGTGAGTATGTAGAACTGTTACTGTCAAGTTGTGAATGTGTGTGGGTGAGTAATGCATGCCCACGCGCCTGACAGTTGAGTTAATGACTGGAGTGGCTTCAGCTAATGGAAACATCAGCAAGACCAGCCTTCCAGACAATGGGGGGGGGGGGGGGGTAGACTTGAAGACATCGCACGGAAAATTAATGAGACATTAATGAGCCGACACCCTCACAAGTCATAGGCGCCACGCAACACCAAAGAAATTGTCTTGTAAATTAGTTGTAGGGAACCAGCGACGTTTGTTGTAATGGTAGAAATAGGAGAGATTTTGTTCATCTACTTACAGGTAGATTGGAAGATTAACAGGTAGATTGGTAGATTAACAGGTAGATTGGTAGATTAACAGGAGATTGATAGAATTACAAGTATCAATAGAATTAAAGAACGTAGAATGTTAGATTAGCAGGAAGATTGGTGGAATTACAGGCGTTGGTAGAATTAAAGCTTGATTGTTAGATTAACAGGTATCTTGTTCGAATTACTGTTAGATCGGTAGAATTCCAGGTGCAGTAAAAGTAGACTGGTAGAATTACCGGTAATTATAAAATACCGGTAGCTCTATCTAAAGATACACAAATCTACCAATAGTTCCACAAATCTTCCTATAATTCCACAAATCTTCCTATAGTTCCACAAACCTACCTATAGTTCCACAAATCTTCCTATAATTCCACAAATCTTCCTATAGTTCCACAAACCTACCTATAGTTCCACAAATCTTCCTATAATTCCACAAATCTTCCTATAGTTCCACAAACCTACCTATAGTTCCACAAATCTTCCTATAGTTCCACAAATCTTCCTATAGTTCCACAAATCTTCCTATAGTTCCACAAATCTTCCTATAGTTCCACAAATCCTCCTATAGTTCCACAAATCTTCCTATAGTTCCACAAACCTACCTATAGTTCCACAAACCTACATATAGTTCCACAAACCTACATATAGTTCCACAAACCTACATATAGTTCCACAAATCTACCTATAGTTCCACAAATCTTCCTATAATTCCACAAACCTACCTTTAGTTTCACAAACCTACGTGTAGTCCTACCAGTCTCCCTCTACTCAGATCTGTAATTGTGAAGATCTACCTGTAATTCTACCTGTAATTCTACCTGTAATTCTACAGGTAGATTTGTGGAACTATAAGTAGATTTGTGGGTCTTTAGATAGACTGCCAAATTTGCAAGTGGATTATTAAAAGTGCAGCTAGATTGGAAACGCCTAAGGTTGGTAATTAGTGCAGGTGAAATAGAATGGAAGTTTGTATCAAACTACAGGTAGAATTAAATCAGATGTAAAGTATTTTTCTGATAGTTTGACGAAAGTTTCTGTTTGTTGATCTAAAACTATAAAAGTGGGAGCGTGAAGGTAGGCAGGTGGGGACAGGGAGTGTCTTACTGTAGTTTACACTCTTGCAATGCCCCTGGGGTAGAGCGGCTTGCGGGGAGGGGGGGTGATGATATTTTCTACAGAAATATCGACACTGCTAGAGTATTCTACAAGAGGTTAAACATTCGTCGCTGCTCAGACTGGAAATATAATATATTTTACAACCGCACCCCATCTTTTAGTACGGCGACGCCCTATTATTTTAGTAACTCGGCGCCCCATTATTTTAGTACCTCGGCGCCCCGTGATTTCAGCCCCTCATCCCCCGTTAATTTGGTGTTCCTGTGATTGTAGTTCCGTGCAAGCATCAGGCAGTGGTGACTATCGAGCGGCCTACTTGTGTGGATGCCTGATCGAATCAAATGATGACATATCCGCTGGATAATCGGCTGGTGTTATCCACACGACGTAGGAGGGCGGAGAAGTTAATTGACAGCTGGGGAGGGGGTGTTATCAAAACTCGCGAGATTAGGAGGACTCGATGAATTTTTTCTATCAAGTAGTGAGGGATGGTGTGATATGGGGGTGGGGGTGGGGGGGGGAGGCTAGTGACGATGGTGTGGTATGGGGGGGGGATATTAATAGTGGTAAATGGGGTTAATGTTAGATGTTGTATTAGTAGGCTTAATGTAAAAGGTTATATTTATCAGGGATGACCTTGGGCGATATATATTAGGGATGGCCTTGGCATTTTATATCAGGGATGACCTTGAGCGTTATATCAGGGATGACCTTGGGCGTTATATATCAGGGATGGCCTTCGGCTTTATATATCATGGATGGCCTTGGGCGTTATATCAGGGATGGCATTGGGCGTTATATATCAGGGATGACCTTGGCATTTTATATCAGGGATGGCCTTGGGCGTTATATCAGGGATGGCATTGGGCGTTATATATCAGGGATGACCTTGGCATTTTATATCAGGGATGGCCTTGGGCGTTATATATCATGAATGGCCTTGTGTTTTATATATCAGGGATGGCATTGGTCGTTATATATCAGGGATGGCCTCGGGCGTTATATATCATGGATGGCCTTGGGCGTTATATATCGGGGATGGCTCACGACGTCATGATGTATTTCACAAACATTTAGTCCCTTTGCAGCAAAACAAGCTAATTATTTAAAACATACAACTTTAGTTGATGACGCCATACACATCCCATATGCTATGTCATCAAGTCTTATAGTACGCAACCTGTTTTTTTTTAAAGACATATGCTGCGGTTTGTGTTAAATTCAGTTAGGTTTGGAGTATTTTTTTTACTTATGTATAGTTGGCACTGTTATTTTTTTTACGTATGTAGAGTTGATATTGTGTTTTTTTTCCACTTAAATCGACAGAAACTGTGTTTCTCTGTTTTCAAATATAAGGCGATAGGGATTGAGAAATGGCAAATGTTTATCTGTTTCCAGACTGTCAATATTTCCCTTACTGCTTATTGTGTCAGTATTTGTTGTGGGGATGGTTTATCGGAATTTTTTCCCAGCTGATACAATTCCGGTATGCGGAACAGGAGACCATTGATTGCCAGTTGTATTGATACCCCCTTAAACTTAACTATCTTCAATGCTAACCCTCAGTGGCGTAGCGAGGTCGGGTGTCACCCGGTGCGGCACTTAAATAGCAAAAAATATAGAGAAAAATGATAATTTTACTTAATTAAGTGATTAATTCGAGTGTTTAATAGTCTTTTAAGAATTGCAAATCGAAAGTTTGAGGGGGGTGGGGTGCAAATCGAAAGTTTGAGGGGGGGGGGGTGTAAATCTAAAATTGAAAGTTTGTCCCCGGGAAGGGTCGCTACGCCTCTGGGGGGGGGGGGGGGGTGACGCCATTAATTTGCTATTTTTTGCCTTGGTGTCACCCCCTAAATGGCGTCACCCGGTGCTAATGATAATTTTACTTAATTAAGTGATTAATTCGAGTGTTAAATAGTCTTTTAAGAATTGCAAATCGAAAGTTTGAGGGGGGTGGGGTGCAAATCGAAAGTTTGAGGGGGGGGGGGGTGTAAATCTAAAATTGAAAGTTTGTCCCCGGGAAGGGTCGCTACGCCTCTGGGGAAGGGGGTGACGCCATTAATTTGCTATTTTTTGCCTTGGTGTCACCCCCTAAATGGCGTCACCCGGTGCTAATGATAATTTTACTTAATTAAGTGATTAATTCGAGTGTTAAATAGTCTTTTAAGAATTGCAAATCGAAAGTTTGAGGGGGATGGGGTGCAAATCGAAAGTTTGAGGGGGGGGGGTGTAAATCTAAAATTGAAAGTTTGTCCCCGGGAAGGGTCGCTACGCCTCTGGGGAAGGGGGTGACGCCATTAATTTGCTATTTTTTGCCTTGGTGTCACCCCCCTAAATGGCGTCACCCGGTGCTTTCCGCCCCCGCCCCCCCCCCCCCTTCGCTACGCCCCTGTTAACCCTAACTCTGTAGCGCCTTCAAATCAAGTTGACACTAACCTTAGCACTCCACCATTGATCGTATAAAATTATCCTACAGCAGGATGTTTGTCAATAACCATGTGTTACGTCTAACGGAAATGTGCATGTGATGTTTTCTATATACTTTGGATGATGGCGTATACCATCTAGACGAGGTCGAGGCTGTCATCTTGTCAGCCGTTACGTAATCACTACCAGGGTTTCTTCCAGACTTTTTTCTCCGGGGGGGCACTTGAAATCTTCGGGGGGGCGGTAAACTTTCTTCAGGGGGGCGGACACTGTTAAAAGTATATATTTTCTATATAAATTATATAAATTTCATTTCGTTCGGGGGGGGGGGGGGGCGGTAAAAATTTTTCGGGGGGGCTTTGCCCCCTCCCCCCCGAAGAGATGCCTGGAAGAAACTCTGATCACTACGGCTAGGGACGTGAGAGATGCTGAATCAGCAGGATCAATGTCACCACAGCAAGGAGAGATGCTGAATCAGCAGGATCAATGGCACCACAGCAAGGAGAGATGCTGAATCAACAGGATCAATGGCACCACAGCAAGGAGAGATGCTGAATCAGCAGGATCAATGGCACCACAGCAAGGAGAGATGCTGAATCAGCAGGATCAATGGCACCACAGCAAGGAGAGATGCTGAATCAGCAGGATCAATGGCACCACAGCAAGGAGAGATGCTGAATCAGCAGGATCAATGGCACCACAGCAAGGAGAGATGCTGAATCAGCAGGATCAATGGCACCACAGCAAGGAGAGATGCTGAATCAGCAGGATCAATGTCACCACAGCAAGGAGAGATGCTGAATCAGCAGGATCAATGGCACCACAGCAAGGAGAGATGCTGAATCAGCAGGATCAATGGCACCACAGCAAGGAGAGATGCTGAATCAGCAGGATCAATGTCACCACAGCAAGGAGAGATGCTGAATCAGCAGGATCAATGGCATCACAGCAAGGAGAGATGCTGAATCAGCAGGATCAATGGCACCACAGCAAGGAGAGATGCTGAATCAGCAGGATTAATGTCACCACAGCAAGGAGAGATGCTGAATCAGCAGGATCAATGGCACCACAGCAAGGAGAGATGCTGAATCAGCAGGATCAATGGCACCACAGCAAGGAGAGATGCTGAATCAACAGGATTAATGTCACCACAGCAAGGAGAGATGCTGAATCAGCAGGATCAGTGGCACCACAGCAAGGAGAGATGCTGAATCAGCAGGATCAATGGCACCACAGCAAGGAGAGATGCTGAATCAGCAGGATTAATGTCACCACAGCAAGGAGAGATGCTGAATCAGCAGGATCAGTGGCACCACAGCAAGGAGAGATGCTGAATCAGCAGGATCAATGGCACCACAGCAAGAAGAGAGATGCTGAATCAGCAGGATCAGTGGCACCACAGCAAGGAGAGATGCTGAATCAGCAAGATCAATGTCACCATAGCTGAATAAGACGTTCTGGTACCGCCAATACAAGGCTCGAGGTTCTAGTCCAAACTTTCTTGTGTCTGCAGGGTGGTTACATTAGGACGGGGCTTAGATGAAAATTTAATAATTTTATTAGACGGTTTAAACAAATAAAATTCCATTGGGACTAAATTGATGTTGTTTTACAGTTTTTGTGTTCTTCACCAATTCTTAGAGGAAGTGTGGGCGGCAAGGAACCACGTATGGCATTATCACGACACGGGCACAAACGTGACACCATCACGTAAAGGGAGTAAACGTGGCACTATCACGTCACGGGATCACGGCAAACAGATTGACAATTATATAATGTCCACGTTGTCAACATGTACCCAAACTACCCATCACGACTTTTCTGCAAGTCAACTTCACTAGTCAACTTTATTTGTCAACTTCTCAAGTCAACTTCTAAAGATTACTACTTTAGTCTAGTACTGGTACTTTAGTCAAATTCAGGACATGTCCAAATGTTTAACATATTTCCAGTCAGCCTATCCAGTCAACTCATCGAGACAACATCTCTAGTCAACTTCTCTAGTCAATTTCTGAACATTTCTTCGCCAATCAGCAAAGATCTGTTTGCGCTTCCATTACCAAAGAACGAAATAAAAAAAAAAAAAAAACGTCCAAAATTTCTGGAATTGAAATGAAAACGTGTCACTGGAATTGAATTTAGGAAATTTCATTTGGAGGGTGGTAAAAACAAACAAGGAGCCCGTTCTGCAATTATTGAGCGGACGACAAGGAAATCAGCCAAGTGTCGATGGAGGAAGGAGATAAACCCGGGGAGGGGATGACGAGAGTTGGGGGGGGGGGGGGGTGATGAGAATTGGGTAGGACAGATTGAATGAGTGTAGATCTTCAGACAATAGGAAGAGTATTGTTGTTTTTTTAAAAAGTTGGAAAGTGGTTGCCAGAAGAGATGAGGTGAAGGTCAGATCTAGATCACGTGTGAGGTATTGCAACAGGTGAGATTACGGATTTTTAGGTTGGGGTGGGGGGGGGTCGTGTTTTATATGATGGGTTGGAGGGTCGGGGTGGGGATTTGCAAGAAGTTTATTTAAGAGGTTTGAAAGGATTAATGTTGACTTGTGGGGTTGGGGGGGGGGGGGGGATTTCGTGTTAGTTTTCCTTGTCCTCCCCAATATTTAAAGCTAACCTGACTGAGGTCTTTAGCACCAGCGTAGCACCAGTATCCACTCGCCTGCCAGTTTCTTAGCACCAGTATCCACTGGCTTACCATTTTTTAGCACCAGTATCCACTGCCTACCAATTTTTAGCACCAGTATCCTCTGGCCTACCATTATTTTAGCACCAGTATCCACTGGCCTACCATTTTTTTAGCACCAGTATCCACTGGCCTACCATTTTTTTTAGCACCAGTATCCACTGGCCTACCATTTTTTAGCACCAGTATCCACTGGCCTACCATTTTGTAGCACCAGTATCCACTGGCCTACCATTTTCTAGCACCAGTATCCACTGGCCTACCATTTTGTAGCACCAGTATCCACTGGCCTACCATTTTGTAGCACCAGTATCCACTGGCCTACCATTTTCTAGCACCAGTATCCACTGGCCTACCATATTTTAGCACCAGTATCCACTGGCCTACCATATTTTAGCACCAGTATCCACTGGCCTACCTACCAGCACATACAGTAACGCGAGTTGAGCGCTCTAGCCGAGAGAAAACCAGGGAAACACAAAGTAATGATGTAGCAGGAGAAACCTGTCGGCTCAGCAAACACGAACATTACTAGATCAAAGTACTTCCAGTTTTTTATTTACTTGTTTTAAATAAATTATCAGCATCTTTTAATGTGATGAAATTTAATATTTCCATTTAAAAAATGGAAAGAAACAAAGCAAAAAAAAAAATGAAATAATATGAAAAACATTGAATTACCGAGACAATGGACGGAAATTATGTTGTATCTTGAATTGGACTGAAAAACTAGTGGTATTTGGCGTTACTAGGTAGGGTGTCACCCGATGCACAAGCTCAAGGTGTCACCCCTCTTCCTCCAACACCAACAATTTACCATTTTAGACACGGTGTTACCCCTTTTTAGTTACTATTTTATTATTTTAACACCGAAACTATTATTTTTAGTCTCTTTCTTCTTCTTCGTTCTTAATTATTAGTGTTGAAGGGGATCGAGATTTATCTGCCAGTGGGTTTGAACTCGAGACTTGTTTTTGATTGCATTTATCAACCATGATCTTTTTGCCGACTCGACCACGCCTCCAACACAATTAAGCGTTACGTGTCAACTGGTTATGCGCCATTGAGGCCATTGACTCCGATTTCAGCCTGCTTTTCTTTTTGGATTTGCTTCCATAGCCTTTGTCCAACCAAGAACAAACTACAAGGCAGCAGTTGTTTAATTTTGGAGTTGTCTCTCCTAGAAGAGTGGCTGTCCCCAGCTAACGAGCCTCATCTGCCCAAGGGTTCGAACTCGAGACTTTTTCGGTTTAGCAACCATGAGCTTTACCGACTCGACCACGCCGACCCCTCATTTTTAGTGAAATGCGATTTTTTTCGATTAGGCGTCACATGGCGTGGATCGTACACCCCCCCCCCCCTAGCCGTGTGGAGCTACTGACATGTGTGGTACCAACTGATGCATGGACACACGGTGCGACACATGACGGTCCTCGTATTGTGGATTATAGGACCCCTACCAGTGTAGGGCCAGGGAGGGTCAGGTACTAAGATGAAGACAAAGGTCTCAAATAGTCTGAGACAGTTAATGAGCCGTCTACCACGCCCAGGACTCACCGGGGAGGGGGACCAGGACTCCCCGGGGAGGGGGGGGGGGGGCAGCACTCTATTGAGTGAACTGTCAGAGATGGATGTGAAGGGACCGTGAAAATCAGGTCACACACCAAGTTGTGAGACTCGGGGGGGGGGGGGGGAGTGGGGTGTCATGATGAGATTAGGTTATTTAGTTGGGTGTACATGGATTAGGTTATTTAGTTGGGTGTACATGGATTAGGTTATTTAGTTGGGTGTACATGGATTAGGGTATTTAGTTGGGTGTACATGGATTAGGGTATTTAGTTGGGTGTACATGGATTAGGTTATTTAGTTGGGTGTACATGGATTAGGTTATTTAGTTGGGTGTACATGGATTAGGGTATTTAGTTGGGTGTACATGGATTAGGTTATTTAGTTGGGTGTACATGGATTAGGGTATTTAGTTGGGTGTACATGGATTAGGTTATTTAGTTGGGTGTACAGGGATTAGGTTATTTAGTTGGGTGTACATGGATTAGGTTATTTAGTTGGGTGTACATGGATTAGGTTATTTAGTTGGGTGTACATGGATTAGGGTATTTAGTTGGGTGTACATGGATTAGGTTATTTAGTTGGGTGTACATGGATTAGGTTATTTAGTTGGGTGTACATGGATTAGGTTATTTAGTTGGGTGTACATGGATTAGGTTATTTAGTTGGGTGTACATGGATTAGGTTATTTAGTTGGGTGTACATGGATTAGGTTATTTAGTTGGGTTACATGGATTAGGTTATTTAGTTGGGTGTACATGGATTAGGTTATTTAGTTGGGTGTACATGGATTAGGTTATTTAGTTGGGTGTACATGGATTAGGTTATTTAGTTGGGTGTACATGGATTAGGGTATTTAGTTGGGTGTACATGGATTAGGGTATTTAGTTGGGTGTACAAGGATTAGCTTATTTAGTTGGGTGTACATGGATTAGGTTATTTAGTTGGGTGTACATGGATTAGGTTATTTAGTTGGGTGTACATGGATTAGGTTATTTAGTTGGGTGTACATGGATTAGGTTATTTAGTTGGGTGTACATGGATTAGGTTATTTAGTTGGGTGTACATGGATTAGGTTATTTAGTTGGGTGTACATGGATTAGGTTATTTAGTTGGGTGTACATGGATTAGGTTATTTAGTTGGGTGTACAAGTTATGGCGGGATCTTACAGAGATTAGGTCATTTATCTGTGTGTACAAGATAGGACAGGACCATGGACAGTAGGTGAAAAATGCAGGGCTCCTATAGAATAGATTTCGTTTTTAGGCAAAGTACGAGTTATCTCGAATAATTTTATGTTACATACATTTTCTGCACATGGATAGACTGCCTCAGCATATATATATATATATATATATATATATATATATATATATATATATATATATATATATATATATATATATATATATATATATATATATATATATAATGTATCTTTGTTTGCGTGTGTTCCTGAAACAGACTACCATGTATGATACAGACAAGCATAATATACTACGTGCCTGATAAATCTGTTTCGCTTCACATGACATGTCTTCACATTAGAACTCTGCACAGAATTTGTGTACAAAAGCCAATTAACTAACGTCACGTGTGTGTACGGGAGACGTACAGAATTGTACCTGCAGTGCCGCGAACATGCAGGCCGATTCCATGCAAGTCTGGCTGAGAAATGTCAGATTCGCCAAGGGAGAGAATAGATCAGCGGGGGAAATAACATGGAGTTACCTGGTCGAGTCACTTTTGTTTAACTGCTGGGGCGGCTGGTTGGGTGATATACGGTAGGGCGGGGCACACGGGCGCGTTTACGGCTGAGGTCTGGCACTGGGAGGGTTAAGTAGGGGTACTTTAAGAGATAAGTAGTGAAGCTTAAAGGGTTAAGTACTGGGACTTCAAGGGTTAAGTGTTACAGTTTAAGGAGGGTTAAGATGTGAAGCTTCAAAGGTTAAGTCTTGAAGCGTTATGTGGTAATACATAGACTTGTGTAGTAAAAAAAGCGAGAAGGGGCTCTCTTAAAGTTTCTGGTTTACTCGTATACAACAATAAGGGTTAGCATGGCACTTCAAGTAAGGTCAGGACGTAGAAATGGTAGGTAGTAGAGTAGGTACGTTTGTGACATAGCTGCTCGTTTAATAGATGAAACACATAGATCTAGAGGCGAAATGTTCGCAGAATATGCTTTATGAGAAACTAATATAAGATTCTTAGATCATGGAGGTTTTTTTTTTAAGAAATTGGAAGTGGCGTACAGTAACACTTACTGTCACAAAAAATCGCTAGAAAGTTGAAAGAAAACTACGTGTTTGATCTAATATTTACATATACAATTTCGTCCACCTAACTGAGACGGTACTCAAGTTATCGTGTTCACACACTCAAACAAACAGAAATACAGACACACACAGATACTTTGATGGGTCTGTGACGCAATTTATAAGGTCGAGTCGCGAAGATACAGAATATATTTGTAGTGCCTAAATAGGTATATCGTAGAGTTTAAAGGGTTAAGTATTGAAGCTACAAGAGTAAAGTAGTGAAGAGAACTAGATACAGTAAGTTAAAGGTTATTTAGTGAAGCTACAAGGGTAAAGTATTGAATATAACTAGATACAATAAGTTAAATGTTCTATAGTGAAGCTACAAGGGTAAAGTTAAAGGTTCTACAATGAGGCTAGAATGGTAAAGTAGTGAAGAGAACTAGATACAGAAAGTTAAAGGTTGTTTAGTGAAGTGTAAAAGGGTTAAGCTTTAAAATAATGTTGACTGACGGTTGGATTACACATGCACTAATTGGGTAATCAATAAAGCAATGCCTCAGGCAATCACACCTTTGTTGTTTCTGATGGGAAACATTGATTTTATCCCGTAATTACATTCTGACTGACTGGTCACTTAATTAAACATCATCAGCAGATAATTAAGTGTGACTAGTCAGATTAAACGGTCGACAGGGTTGTGCAGGTTGTCAGATGCGGGTTGTCACGCTTGGTTGCTCCCCCACTAAGATGTGTTCTAAAGTTACAGGCGCCAGGAAGCCGCCCCGCCTTTGTGCGTTTTAATCTTCAGGTTTCACATTTTTTTTTGTTTCAATGTTGGTCTTTTGTGTCATATTTTTCGGTCTTAATTTTGTTAAAATTCTTTTTGGTCACCACACCCCCTCCCCCTCCCCCCAACTTCATATTGGTGAAATAAATAATTGAAAAGTTTGATGTAATGTGGTAATGTGTTATAGTTAGTAATTTTCAAAGGTGTCAATTCATACATAATTATATATTTAGGCCTATATATATATATATATATATATATATATATATATATATATATATATATCCGAGGCACTCTATAAATGGCCAAAACATGTATGTAATTATTCGAGATAACTCGTACTTTGCCTAAAAACGAAATCTATTCTATGTATTTATATTAACGTCAGATCAGCCATCAGTATGTATTTTTTTAAAGTTTTTATTGAAGACAGATGACATACCGGTAAACAAAGCCCCCCAAAAAACGCCCCACACAGCTAAGCCCCCATCACTGATAGCCTCTATACATGCAGATTTTAATGGCGCGTCATCAAATGTAAATAGAACAATGTTTCTCTACGGTGATGATTTCTAGATGAGTACATAATTTATTCATAACAAGCAGAAATGTCGCAAGTGGCGTATGAATATGGGCAGGGAGAAAATTCAGCGAAGTATGACGTCATATAATATGTAGACCTTATATCACATGTAGACCTTATATCACATGTAGACCTTATATCATATGTAGACCTTATATCACATGTAGACCTTATAACACATGTAGACCTTATATCACATGTAGACCTTATATCACATGTAGACCTTATAGCACATGTAGACCTTATATCATATGTAGACCTTATAACACATGTAGACCTTATATCACATGTAGACCTTATATCACATGTAGACCTTATATCATATGTAGACCTTATATCACATGTAGACCTTATATAACATATAGACCTTATATCACATGTAGACCTTATAACACATGTAGACCTTATATCACATGTAGACCTTATATCATATGTAGACCTTATATCACATGTAGACCTTATATCATATGTAGACCTTATAACACATGTAGACCTTATATCACATGTAGACCTTATATAACATATAGACCTTATATCACATGTAGACCTTATATCACATGTAGACCTTGTATCACATGTAGACCTTATATCACATGTAGACCTTATATCACATGTAGACCTTATATCACATGTAGACATTATATTACACTTATAATTCATATCATACGTAGACTTCATATCGCACCAATGTATTCTCACTAGACACCCATACTAAAGTAAGACCGTCACTGGAATTAAATTCATGACAGCATTACTCAAAATCTGGGTAGATTCTAGATCTATTCTGAGGCGATCCAGATGTGTAAATCCAGTGATGTTTATTTTGCATTAGAAACTTGTTAAACGTTTAATCTCCTTGGTTGGACAAACTGGCAGGTTCATGCCCTGGCTGGCTGCAGGTCTGCTGGGCAAAAATCTGGCAAGTTAATTGTCAAAACGTTTGAGGTACTCCTGGGCTGTGCCAGGAAATTTTACAAATCTGGCCGTCTGAAATTTCCTGGACTTTGATTCTCGTAATTTTATCTGGCAAGTGTGCTCAACGTTTTTATTCCCAGCAGTCGCGTATCTGGCCAGACTACCACATTGCCTGATGTACGTTTTTCTTAATGCTACTAATATTTACATTGTCAAATTGAAGTACAAACTTTGTTTCGGGAAGTTCCAATAAATCTGTCAAGCTGCGAGTAAGTCTTAGTAAGTCTGTGTGGGCGAGTGAAGTATCGTTGTATGCTGCATGACAGATGACGTCAAGTATCGTTGTATGCGGCATGACAGATGATGCCAACAATTGTTGTATGCTGCATGACCGATATAAGGTCTACATGTGATATAAGGTCTACATGTGATATAAAGTCTACATGTGATATAAGGTCTATGTATAAAAAGCCTTCACGAGAGTTAGATACTACTTGTACATAAGTTGACAAGGGAGATAACTTACAAGCGAGAAGAGAGCTTCGAGCTGCCTTTAAAATTATGAATAAATGATTGGTGGATTAGAGAGCCGAAAGATACTTACATCCCTCAATCAGAGGTCCAGGAGCGAGACGCTCTCCCACCCTCTCTCCTGCCTCACCCTCCCCCCTTCCCCTGGCGATTATTTACCCATTTCTCTGTCCAGTTATGGGATTTTTCGCTCCGGCGACTTGTTGAGTTTCTCTCGTTAGATCACGAGCAAAATTTACGTTTAGACCGAGGTCTTGATGTGGGGGTGTACTGGACACTGTGTGGGGGTGTACTAGACAAGATGTGGGGGTGTACAAGACAAATTGTGGGGTGTACTGGACAAATTGTGGGGTGTACTAGACAAATTGTGTGGTGACTAGACAAATTGTGGTGTGTACTAGACAATTGTGGATGTACTAGACAAATTGTGGGGTGTACTAGACAAATTGTGGGGTGTACTAGACAAATTGTGGGCTGTACTAGACAAACTGTGGGGTGCACTAGACAAATTGTGGGGTGTACTAGACAAATTGTGCGCTGTACTAGACAAATTGTGGGGTGTACATGATAAATTGTGGGGTGTACTAGACAAATTGTGGGGTGTACTAGACAAATTGTGGGGGTGGACTAGACAAATTGTAGGGTGTACTAGACAAATTGTGGGGGTGTACTAGAAAAATGGTGTGGGTGTACTAGACAAATTGTGGGGGTGTACTAGAAAAATGTGGGGTGTACTAGACAAATTGTGGGGTGTACCAGACAAATGGTGTGGGTTTACTAGAAAAATGGTGTGGGTGTACTAGATAAATTGTGGGGGTGTACAACAAAACTTAACGTTTAAATTGAAGGGTGGAAGGATGCTACGATACAAAGTGTACAGATATAAACAAATCCATCAACAATTCCATCAACAAATCCATCAACACATCAATCCATCTACAAATTCATCAACAAATCCATCAACATATCTAAAGATTGTCGTAAAGACGTATCCGATGTCGCTTTAGGCAAAAACATATTTAACGTACGTTTAAGCAAGTCTTTTCAATATCTGCTGTGCTGTAGTAGACTCCATAATATTTTCTTTTAAATTTCCGCTTAACAATTTGAAATGCTTCCTATTAGATTATCGATATTTTAAATATTTTAAAAACATTAAGAAAGAAATTAAAAAAAAAACAATATTGAGATTTGAAATATTGTTAAGAATAAAAACGGTATTGCATCAACGAATCAATAGAGTATAATTGAACTGCATGCTGCCGTAATGAAAAGATTTTAGAATTATAAACTTGGCCGGGGGGAGGCAGGAAACATTTTAAATGCATCAAGTTCCGGAAAATACCGAATGATGAGATAAGCACAACGTCTAGACATAGATAGATACGATACATTAGATAAGATACATTGGAGTTATAAAGTTTACAAAAGTGCATTGGAGTTCTAACAAAGGGAATCTTGTAGTATTCCTCTTAATAGAGGAAAGTACAATGTCGTGTAGGTTGAGCTGCTTCTTTATATTCTGAAAGCTACATAACCTGTTCAGTCTAAAAAAATTACCTGCTCAATCTAAAAATATTTTATTCATTGTAAAAAAATATCCTGTTCAGTCTAAAATATTTCCTGTTCAGTCTAAAAAATATTTTGTTCAATATAAAAAATAACCTGTTCAGTCGAAAACAATAACCTGTTCAGTCTAAAAAAATATCCTGTTCAGCTTAAAAAATATCCTGTTCTGTATAAAAAATATCCTGTTCAGTCTAAAAAATATCATGTTCAGTCTAAAAAATATCATGTTCAGTCTAGAAAATAACCCGTTCAGTCTAGAAAATGACCTGTTCAGTCTAAAAAATAACCTGTTGTGTCCAAAAAAATATCATGTTCAGTCTAAAAAATATCATGTTCAGTCTAAAAAAAACAACCTGCTCAGTCTAAAAAATATCCTGTTCAATCTAAATCATATCCTGCTGTCTAAAAATATTTTGTTCAGATTAAAAAAATAACCTGTTCAGTCTAAAAAATATCCCGTTTAGTCTAAAAAAAATAACCTGCTCAGTCTAAAATATCCTGCTCAGTAAGTCCTATAGATCGTCCTGCTCAGCGTCTATCACGTCTTGATCTGAACACATTTTGTTAAAAATACAACTAACCACTGAATGCCAAATACATCAATACAATTAAGCTTTACTGAGCCATTTCCTACAGCAACATTACGTTGTCTAATTAAATGACAAACATAGGCAGTCTTGTCTATGGCTTGGGCCATTCATTCCTGATACAGAAACTATATGGCTTGCATTATTTTCTGAGAATTAAACTCTTATACAACATGAACATGAACTATTTCTTGATGATTCAACTCTTATACAACATGAACCTAAACTATTTCCTAATGATTCAAATCTTATACAACGTGAACCTAAACTATTTCCTAATGATTCAAATCTTATACAACATGAACCTAAACTATTTCCTGATGATTCAACTCTCCTACAACATGAACCTGAACTATTTCCTAATGATTCAACTCTCCTACAACATGAACATGAACTATTTCTTGATGATTCAACTCTTATACAACATGAACCTAAACTATTTCCTAATGATTCAAATCTTATACAACGTGAACCTAAACTATTTCCTAATGATTCAAATCTTATACAACATGAACCTAAACTATTTCCTGATGATTCAACTCTTATACAACATGAACCTAAACTATTTCCTAATGATTCAAATCTTATACAACGTGAACCTAAACTATTTCCTAATGATTCAAATCTTATACAACGTGAACCTAAACTATTTCCTAATGATTCAAATCTTATACAACGTGAACCTAAACTATTTCCTAATGATTCAAATCTTATACAACATGAACCTGAACTATTTCCTAATGATTCAACTCTTATACAACATGAACCTAAACTATTTCCTAATGATTCAAATCTTATACAACATGAACCTAAACTATTTCTTAATGATTCAACTCTCCTACAACATAAACCTGAACTATTTCCTGATGATTCAAATCTTATACAACATGAACCTAAACTATTTCCTAATGATTCAAATCTTATACAACGTGAACCTAAACTATTTCGTGATGATTCAACTCTCCTACAACATGAACCTAAACTATTTCCTGATGATTCAAATCTTATACAACATGAACCTAAACTATTTCCTGATGATTCAAATCTTATACAACATGAACCTAAACTATTTCCTGATGATTCAAATCTTATACAACATGAACCTAAACTA
Source organism: Physella acuta (assembly GCF_028476545.2). Taxonomy (NCBI): domain Eukaryota; kingdom Metazoa; phylum Mollusca; class Gastropoda; family Physidae; genus Physella; species Physella acuta. The sequence goes on along the minus strand of NW_026732717.1, from coordinate 65,217 downwards.
TTTCCTGATGATTCAACTCTCCTACAACATGAACCTGAACTATTTAATTATTCAAGCACCAGACCCTGACCTTTGTCACGTGATGTACATCGTCCAAAAAGGTCACGTGATATTCGATGTTTTTTTTTACCTTCTCCAAGCTGGCCTGAAGTTTGTCGTGAGTTCCAACTCCATTAACGGCCCAGGCGGAAATTAATTAAAACGCGAGGAATAATTACACCAATTAGCAACTGGTAGGAGCCCCAGGCTCTAATCTTAACCTATTTAAATTTCACGTGTTTTTTTTTCGTATTTTAATTCAGCCAACCGCATGAAATATTTTAAGAAATTTGTTTTTGACTTAATTTTTTTCGCACAGTCAAGTGCCAAGTATGCCCGTAGATACAAATAAAATTGTATCCCCTTAGGTAGAAATAAAACTTTATGCCCGTAGACAGAGGCGTAGCGAGGGGGGGGGGGGGTTGCGGACCGCACCTGGTGACACCATTTAGGGGCGGTGACACCAAGGCACAAATAGCATAATATATACAGAAAAATGATAATTCCACTTAATTAAGTGATTAATAAGAGGGTTAAATAGTCTTTTAAGAGCAAATTCGACAAATCCCTACAAGGGTCAAGGAGGTGACGTAAACCTGCTAATGATAGAGAAAACATGCTTCATCAAGCTGTATTTGTAACTGTCTATAGATAAAAATCGTTAGTATTATATATGAGCAGATGTCGGCGCCCGGGGACATATATATATATATATACACATGCGTGTATATATATATATATATATATATATATATATATATATATATATATATATATATATATGTATATATATATATATATATATATATATATATATATATGTATATATATATATATATATATATATATATATATATACATATATACATATATATATACATATATATATATATATATATATATATATATATATATATATATATATATATATATATATGTATATATATAAAAGTATAAATATATATAACATTTTTACGGGGGGAGGGTGACACCATTAAGTGCCGCACTGGGTGACACCCGACCTCGCTACGTCACTGCCCGTAGATAAAAATAAAACTATGCCTGTAGGTAGAAATAAAAATGTGCCAGTAGGTAGAGTTAAAACTGTATACCCGTAGGTAGAACGTGAGTAGTCGCTGGCCAGACGACCCACTGTCACCCACAGACTGGTGCGACTCGAGTGACCGCCCTTGGTTAACGACATCGGTCCAGAGGTCAGGGGAGAGCACCAATTATTTCTGGCTGACCTCCCTTACAAAGGATAAATTATCGCGTCGTCGCTGTATTTAAACACAGGGTAGACGGGGTGTTTAAACACAGGGTAGACGGGGTGTTTAAACACGGGATAGACGGAGTGTTTAAACACGGGATAGACAGGGTGTTTAAACACGGAATAGACAGGGTGTTTAAACACAGGATAGACATTGTGTTTAAACACAGTGTATACTGGGTGTTTAAACACATGATAGACGACGGAGTAAGATGGTTTATTGATGTGGTTGTTTTCTGCTGTGTGTGCTCGTGGATGACATTGGGCTGGACGATTGGTATAAAATATATGTTAAGTTTAACGATGCTATAAAAATATATGTTAAGTTTAACGATGCTATACAGCCATTTTGGTTGTTGCAACTTACACGTGGGTGTTGAGACCTATTCACGTCGGTGGTTTATTGATGGTGTAGGACAGGTCATTGATGGTGCGTGTTCCTGTTGATGTGAATTAATTTTAGCGTGGGTATGTGTTCCCAAATTTCAATCTTTCTAACCAAAAATAAACCTAATTCACATCTGAACCCAAATCTCACACGCAATCCACCAAAACAGAAAGACGGTAAAAAAAAAGTATTTAAAAACCAAACTCGTCCAAACAAGTCGAAACGAAGAAAGACAGGTATAGAAAATGGGATAAAAGAAGCCACTTAATGCCGGGGAAGCCACGGCTGGAACCTAATCACCGGCCAGACCTGTTGGACGGCCCGCGAGGTGGCGTAGGTGTTCCTTCTGGTCGGCTATTGGCTCCACACTGTCACGTGGTCTCGGATACTAAATGGATTTAGACACTTCGACTTCGTCATCAACGTCAGGTTTTAATTAATTTTATACCATTTTTTCCTCATTTATTCAATTCAACAAAGCTGCGTTCTTTTATTGAATATTTCAAAAGTCACCTCCAATATTAAGGCCTGCTAGATCAGCAGTTAGGTTAGTGTTTTTAAGTTAAGCGTTGTTCGTTTGAATCGTTTTTATAGGCAAAGTTGGTTTCTTTTTTAAAACATTCAAATCATTTAGTACATTTTATTTTTTTAAAACATGTGTTTAATTGCCAGTTGTCTGTCATTCTGATACGTCAGCATTGTCGTCTCAGTTTTCTTGTGACACCCAGGCTTCACTGAAATTCAGGTCAGTGGGACTCTCTGTCAGTCTTTCTGTTTGTCTTGCTGTCAGTTGTACCACAAATAAGTGTAGGTCACCCCCACTTTCATATCTTCTAACTCCGTCCTTTTTGCTGTTGTTGCATGTCAGTTTACTTATCTCACAAAGCAGCTAGAAAAAAACTTCGTCAACTTACTTATCTCGCAAAAAAAAAAGGAAAAAAGGGCATGTCAATTTATTTATCTCACAAAGCAGCTAGAGAAAAAAACTTCATGCCAACTTACTTATCTCGCAAAAATAAAATCCTGCCGTATCTTACAGGAAATGTGAAAACGGAAATGACAGATGGACATCGTTCACAACTAGAGGTCAACTCGCGTACACTAGATATATATTTTAATAAATAGAACTAAAAAAAGCATCGTTAAATGCCCTTAAAAATAAAAATCTTTCTATTATAAAATTTGCATGTTTAGCCTTCTGCACTTGATACCACTACAGATAATTTATTTAGCAACTTGTTTATTTTAGCTTATAGATCTCCGAACATAGCAGGAGCTTAGTACAGAAGGAGCTAAAGTTTTTCAGGACGCTGAGCTAATCTTTGGACAAATACAACGACATTTAAACTCCAACAGGTAGCGAATTTGTTTGATAACTACGTCAGCAGGTATGAGTCTTCTTAAAACACCACAAAAGTCACAAGCTGGGTACACATCGCAGATACTAGCGACATCGATATACTCATGCATTGTTCAAATAGCAGTTGGTTAACTTACAATATCTTTTCAAAGTAGTGATATAAATTGAATTAAAGCGAGATAAAATGTTTTTTTACCAAAGTATCTATGAAGCCATGTACACCATGAGTACATCACATGTGAAATTATGCCACATATTATTAATTAATTACCATGTCAAAATTTAAACATCATGCGTCAATTATTTGGTGCACTCATGTAATTTCTTTAAAAAAATCTCCTGGTCAAGTTTAGCTTAACCGTTCCCAGAACGTTGTGGGAAAAATGCTCCGTGTGGAGATAGTGACTTTGTGTTGTCTTCACGCTAAAATGTAGCACAAGTAAGTTCTATAAGAGTTTCTTTTATTATAAGGCCGTTTTAAATGTTATTCTAAACATATGGTGTGGCGTTTCTAGATGTTTCCGTCTTCAATGAGTGAGGAGGGAGGATGCGAGGTGGGCGTAAAAAAGGGGGGGGGGTATTACAGTATCTCTTTATCAATGTAAGTATAGAGGTCTAATAAACATTAATAACGAATAAACTGTGATTATGAAATAGACCTAACGATTCACCAATTACAAATCCATTCCCTCTGTGCACGCCCTAGATTTATCTTTCCCTGCGCAAATACAGGCGAGCATAGAAGACTTAACAATAAACTTTCCTGCTTTGAATTCTGCCCGTGAGTACTGACGGCGCTTTACGATAGTATCTCCGGGAGAGATTTCAAAGCCTAGACGTCAGGCGAGTGGCTCGCATTACATACCTACACAGATAAGACGTCCCGTTATCTTACAGAGTGCTGCTACCTACAGGGCCGCCCCTGGAGTCTGAGAACGTTACACGTGTATGCTACAGATTACGGGAGGTGGAGGGGGGGGGTGGTGCAGCTGATTGAGGGAGCTGATATGTGGGAGATGTTGGCAGAAGTTGTACAACTTTTTGTTATGAAGTGAACCGCGGTGACGTATCAGTGAAAGGTTAATTGACGCAAACAGGAGATAGTAGGCTGTTGTTATTTTTGGTCTTTTTTTTGGTAAATGTCCATAATTTAGGCAGGGAGAAGATTGTAGGCTGTTGTTATTTAAAAAAAAATTTTTGGTAAATGTCCACAACTTAGGCAAATAGGAGATTGTAGGCTGTTGTTATTTTTAAAAACATTTTTTGGTAAATGTCCACAATTTAAGCAGATAGGAGATTGTAGACTGTTGTTATTTTTGGGATTTTTTTTAGTAAATGTCCACAATTAAGGCAGGCAGGGGATTGTAAAGTAATGCTATTCCTTTTTTTTTAAATGATCACATTTTTAGACAGGGAAAACAGCCAGAAAGATGTCAGGAGAAAGATGTGATGTTGAATGTTGTAGAAAGTTTGTCGTTATGGTGATGTTGTCTAGTGACTGTAACGACAGCGAAACAAATGTTACAGGTTACCCAACACCCTCACGTGGTGTTACAGGCTCCAAGTTACAGGGATGAGGGTTGGTATTGGAACAAAAGCTGGAACTGTTACAGCCTCAGCCTCTCCTTGTGACATGGTTTACAAAACAAGGTTGCCAGAACAATATTCGGGTTTCTGGAACAGGTTGGGGTGTATGGAATCTGGCTCGATTCTCATACGTTTCTATGTGCAAAGCTAAAAACGAACCAATCTGTTTGAAGATAATGCTGTGCCACCAGGCCTACTTAAAACTCCAAAACTATCTGAAATTCCCAACATTGCGTCATTTATAACAGATGTATATGGTGTGGCGACATGCACAGCTGACCACCCCACATATAAACTTGTTAAGAAGTTTATATGGAGTGACGACATATTTCTGATCACCCCACATATAAATGTGTGAGAAATCTACGACATACAGAGTTTCTTCCAGGCATCTCATCGAAAGAGATGGATTTTATATAGTAAACATACACTTTTACTAGTGTCCGCCCCCCCCCCCCCCCCCGAAGAAAAAAGTCTGGAAGAAACACTGACGACATATATATCAGATCACCCCCACATATAAACGAATGATATATATATATGTTTGGCCACCCCACATATAAACGTGTAAGAAATCTCAAATTGATTTGCATTGCACGCGTCAAACACGCGCCAACGATCAATCGGTTTAATTTATAATCGATACCACTCTTGCCCTGTCCCCTGTACCCCCCCCCCACCTAACCAAACTTTGACGTCATTTCTCTGTAACCCCCCTATTTGCATAATGTTGTTTTCAACGTCACAAGTAAAGTACCGAGACGGCTAAAGAAATCCTCAAGATGTGTTTTTAAAGATCTTTGTGACGTAGAATACTGTCTACTGTTTTTGTAAGATTTCTTTTTAAAGATGTGACGTGGTCTTTTTAACTTAAAATACTATCGTATACTGTTTTCGAAAGTTACATTTTTAGTCAAAAGTTTCAATATTTATTGGGGTTTTCTATAATTAGCTTATGCGTTTATCAAACACCAGAATGTTAACTTATACGCTCATTTGAAAGACATAAAAGTACACTGAAATATAATTTTTAACACTCTTCTAAGAGGACTCACTGGAGCTCACTCAGCTAATTTAGGTACACAGCGGTAAAATAAAATTCTCTCTAGCAAACTGTAAAGCACGCCCACTCCCTCCCCGCTCCCTTTCTTCAATCTCACACTCAACTGGTGGAACTCCTGAATTTTTAAAAACTTATTTTTTTCCTAGAATGAGAAAAATAGACAGAATTTAAAATGCTTAATTAACTTTTCAAAACTAAATTAGCAGACATTTTAGTTAATTAGCAGTGTAGGCAATTTTTACCCCCAAAAACTATCCACCATTTTTTTAAAGTCCTCACACAGCCACAAAAACCACATATCAATATCAGGACCTCTTGAGAGCTATCCACGGAAGCAGGAAGTGTAACAATACATGAGGGTGGGGTTACGGGAGGCTATTGTTACAAGTGTGAAAACGACTTGAACTCAACCGCTACAAAAACATTGGGATAAAATTGCTGTTCTGCGCTGGTCTAAGTGTATCGACCTCGTCTGGAGACCCGTGTCTTTAAGTTGATTCAGGACTGAGAACAATTCAATTTCAAAATTTATTCCAAAAGTGGGTATTATAATACGTTATTTTTTTTTTAATTGGGAGACAAAATCAATGCAGGGGAAATAATCTATCGAACGGTAACTTTTTTACCAAGCGTCATTAGAGCCCTTGACGCAAGCGATTAACCCAAATCTCGCAAATCAATTATTTATTGCTAATCCCCGTTTCAGCCGGTTCTCTAAATCTCACCTGTCGTGGCATGGGGTGAAGGGTCTGTCTGGAAGTGTTTTACATTCTAGTGTGGCTAGATCCACAACATCCACAACATCCACTAGATCAACAAGATCCACTGACTAAAGTGTGAGCTAACTCGACAAGATCCACTGACTAAAGTGTCGGACAGATCCACAAGATCCACTGACTAAAGTGTCGGACAGATCCACAAGATCCACTGACTAAAGTGTCGGACAGATCCACAAGATCCACTGACTAAAGTGTCGGACAGATCCACAAGATCCACTGACTAAAGTGTCGGACAGATCCACAAGATCCACTGACTAAAGTGTCGGACAGATCCACAAGATCCACTGACTAAAGTGTCGGACAGATCCACAAGATCCACTGACTAAAGTGTCGGACAGATCCACAAGATCCACTGACTAAAGTGTGAGCTAACTCCACAAGATCCACTGACTAAAGTGTGAGCTAACTCCACAAGATCTACCCATCAAATGACTCACAGATTTCATCAAATGACTCACAGATTTCATCAAATGACTCACATATCTCCCCCATCAAATGACTTACAGATTTCATCAAATGACTCACAGATCTCCCTCATAAAATGACTCACATATCTCCCCTATCCACATCTGATATTTGACCACTGACATGCTATTCACCTCGCGATAAATTTTACCTGATCAACTTCAACCTGAGCCCCACCCCCCTCATCTGATGGGAAGATGAAACAAAGGCTCAAACACACATCCCACCCCTCTACTGGCTCAACCACTTTAATACCACATCAACAACAAAAACTTTGATCCATCCAGAGATGAAACTACAAGCGCTAATACCCACTTACACAAGTATTATTCACCCCACCCTCCCGTCCCCCCGGGGGTAGGGCTACGTCGGTGTTTAACTGTAATGTATCCGACTTTTATTAGCGTGGTCGCATTGTTAAATGATTAATTAGCATAAATATGCGGCACCACTAATAAATGAAGTGTGCGCAGGTCTAATAGGATTAGATTACTCACACAGGTAAGCACGTAAGGCAGCTGGCCGTTTTTTATGATTGTTTGAATGTTTGTTTATAACTGTATGATTATGCAACGGTTGTTTTATTACAGGCAAGTGTCACTCACACAAATGTTAGTATTTTATTGGGTCTTGATCGTTTCGTGGATTGACTTGAGCAAGTTGGTTTACAGTTGATTGTTTTTACCTTTACAGGGGATTTTTTGTTTTACATTTATCTTAACATTTGTTGTTATTGGATTAATTTTGAATAAATGAAGTTTTAGTCTGTAAAGCTTGTTTGTGTTTGTGTCAGTGTTTGTAGGCCAGTGTTTGTATGTCAGTGTTTTTTCGAGGTTTGTATGTTAGTGTTTGTAGGTTGATGTATCTGTCAGTGTTTGTAGTTTAATGTATGTGTTAGTGTTTGTAGATTAATGTATGTGTTAGTGTTTGTAGGTTAATGTATGTGTCAGTACTTGTAGGTTAGTGTTTGTAGGTCAGTATGTCAATGTTTGTAGGTTAGTGTATGTGTCAGTGTTTGTGTGTCCGTGTTCTTGTGTTTGTGTACATTATTCGTACAACTGCAATCATTATATTGTAATTATATTTGTACATCTGCAATCATAATATAATGCAATTATGTTTGTACATCTGCAATCATTATATTGTAATTATATTTGTCCATCTGCAATCATTATATTGCAATTATATTTGTCAATCTACAATCCTTATATTGTAATTATATTTGTCCATCTACAATCCTTATATTGTAATTATATTTGTCCATCTACAATCCTTATATTGTAATTATATTTGTCCATCTACAATCCTTATATTGCAATTACATTTGTCCATCTGCAATCATTATATTGTAATTATATTTGTCCATCAAGCTTTGATTATTTGGATTTAATGAGTGACAAACTCAGGTCAATGAACCCTAAGACGCATGTCACGACTGACGACAGCGTGGTTTTGATTGATTGATTTATTGGAAAGTAATCGATGACCGCAAGCTAACAATGGGCGCAAGTCATTCAAGGCTTCAAGTAACCAAGGCAAAGTAATCAATGGCCTCAAGTAATTAAAGACAACAAGTAATCAAGGTAAAGTAAATAATTGCCTAAAGTAATTAAAGACCACAAGTAACCAAGGCAAAGTAATCAATGGCCTCAAGTAATTAAAGACAAAAAGTAATCAAGATAAAGTAAATAATTGCCTAAACTAATTAAAGACAACAAGTAATCAAGGCAAAGAAACTGATGGCCTTAGGTAATTAAAAGCAGAGATTAATTAAATTCGTTAAATAATGAAATTAAAGTAATCAAGGCCTCAAAGCAAAGCGAATAATCGTCTCAAATTATTTAAAGACTAAAATAATTTATTACCTTCATAAAATCAAAACTAATCGATGAAACATCAATGATATTGTACTCAGCGTGCCCATGTTATGATATGTGAAAAAACCTAAACAAAGAGAGAAAGATAAACGACGATACTATATGCTATACATAATGAAACCATTGCCCACAGTAATTAACGCAGAATGTAAACGATCTCCCATAATGTAAGCAGTGTAATCTACGACTGGCGAAAATTAGCATAAAGTCATCAGCAGGCACGTGTAATCAGCAGATGCCGGGGTGGAAATAATGGCACGGACTCACTGGTCAGGTCAATTGTACACAGATGTTTTGTTTACACGGATGTTTTGAGAACAGAGATGTTTTGTGTACGCAAATGTTTTGTGTACACAAATGTTTTGTACACAGATGTTTTATGTACACAGCTGTTTTGTGATGTTTTGTGTACACAGATGTTTTGTGTACACAGATATTTTGTGATGTTTTGTGTACACAGATGTTTTGTGATGTTTTGTGTACACAGATGTTTTATGTACACAGATGTTTTGTGATGTTTTGTGTACACAGATGTTTTATGTACACATATGTTTTGTGATGTTTTGTGTACAGATGTTTTGTGTACAGATGTTTTGTACACAGATGTTTTGTACACAGATGTTTTGTGTACACAGATGTTTTGTGTACACAATTGGTGGGTTGTGGTGTACTTGTACACAATAGCCAGACCAAAGGTGGCCAAATACTCTGAACATCCATCACGGCTAGATGGCCAAACATTGTCCATATCCATCACGGCATGATGGCCACACATTATCCATATCCATCACGGCATGATGGCCACACATTATCCACATCCACCACAGCTAGATGGCCACACATTATCCACATCCACCACAGCAAGATGACCAAACATCCACATCCACCACGGCACATGTTCTTTGAGAACATCGAGCCATTGTTGTATTAGCACATCCGCCTAATGTTCTTTGTCTGCATTATGTCAGTGTTAGGTTACAATAACAACATCCTATGGATCATTGAAAACGATTGTCCTTTTAAACCATCCCCATTTTGTCCTTTAAGACCATCCCCATATTGTCCTTTGAAACCATCCCCATATTGTCCTTTAAAACCATCCCCATATTGTCCTTTAAGACCATCCCCCTATTGTTTTATTAAAAAACCGCTGAGAGCCTCACTCTAATGCTGGGCCGTTGCCCACAAAGTCAATTTTTAAATCAAGAAAAGATTGTTGGTGGGACTGATCGTGTGGCTGATCGTGTTGTTGGTTGTGTGTGGGGATTGTGTGGCTGGTGGTGTGGGGATTGTGTGGGGATTGTGTGGCGGGGTGCGGGTGTAATCGAGGCCGTGTCTAGACAGTTGTCTTGTAATCAGGCGAGCATCGTTTCCCCGGGATCACACTCTCATTCAGCCATTCTTCAGCCTAATGCATCGGACAATATTAGGAAGTCAAAAATAAAATCTCATCTTCTCTTGGCAACAAAAGCGGTGTGTGTGTGTGATGATGGGGGAGGGGGTGTTGAGGATGGAGATGGCAATGGGCGGGGTAGAGGGTGTAATTGTTGAGGTGGCAATATAACTATTGAACTATTGAGGTGGATGGTGTAATTGTTGAGGTGGATGATGTAATTGCTAAGGTGGAGGATGTAATTGTTGAGGTGGGAATATAACTATTGAACTATTGAGGTGGATGGTGTAATTGTTGAGGTGGATGATGTAATTGCTAAGGTGGAGGATGTAATTGTTGAGGTGGGAATATAACTATTGAACTATTGAGGTGGATGGTGTAATTGTTGAGGTGGATGATGTAATTGCTAAGGTGGAGGATGTAATTGTTGAGGTGGGAATATAACTATTGAACTATTGAGGTGGATGGTGTAATTGTTGAGGTGGATGATGTAATTGCTAAGGTGGAGGATGTAATTGTTGAGGTGGGAATATAACTATTGAACTATTGAGGTGGATGGTGTAATTGTTGAGGTGGATGATGTGATGTAATCGTTGAGGTGGAGGGTGTAATTGGCGAGGTGGATCTGTAATTGCTAAAGAGTGGTGGATGCAGAGAGCGGAGTATGTGACAATTACAGAAGACATATGTGTATCGGGGCGTGGGAGGGTAGGGGGGAGAAGGAGTCCTCATATGGACATAATACCAAAGTACCCCACGAGGATTCGATTCTTCTGGATTTATAAATATTTCATCAACCACTGGTTACGTGATCTAGTGAGAAGGGCGAGTTTTTATATGACGCCAGAGAGTTGTCCCAATTTATGCTGGAAATGTTTGCTGCTGATGTTCTTGGCTGAGCCTCATTTCACCAAGATGGTCTCTAGATAGTTACAGTTTAGCGGGTTGGTCAAGATGGTCTCTAGATAGTTAAAGTTTAGCGGGTTGGTCAAGATGGTCTCTAGATAGTTACAGTTTAGCGGGTTGGTCAAGATGGTCTCTAGATTGTTACAGTTTAGCGGGTTGGTCAAGATGGTCTCCAGATAGTTACAGTTTAGCGGGTTGGTCAAGATGGTCTCTAGATAGTTACAGTTTAGCGGGTTGGTCAAGATGGTCTCTAGATAGTTACAGTTTAGCGGGTTGGTCAAGATGGTCTCTAGATAGTTACAGTTTAGCGGGTTGGTCAAGATGGTCTCTAGATAGTTAAAGTTTAGCGGGTTGGTCAAGATGGTCTCTAGATAGTTACAGTTTAGCGGGTTGGTCAAGATGGTCTCTAGATAGTTACAGTTTAGAGGGTTGGTCAAGATGGTCTCTAGATAGTTACAGTTAAGCGGGTTGGTCAAGATGGTCTATAGATAGTTATAGTTAAGCGGGTTGGTCAAGATGGTCTATAGATAGTTACAGTTTAGCGGGTTGGTCAAGATGGTCTATAGATAGTTACAGTTTAGCGGGTTGGTCAAGATGGTCTATAGATAGTTACAGTTAAGCGTGTTGGTCAAGATGGTCTATAGATACTTAAAGTTTAGCGAATGTTTTTATAAACGTAAACGTTGACTTAACCAGGTAATTCATTATTTCAATGTTTTTATTTCAAATTTAATGTTTGCAACGGTATACAACAAAAGCCGGGTACAATGATCTGTGATTATAAAATGTGACTGTGAGGTGTGTTGGATAGGGTGAGGGGGAGTGGAGCTAGAATTTGATGAAAGTTAGAGGGGTCTAGGGTTGGTGAGGTGTGTGTGTGTGAGGGGGGTGGGGGTTGTGTGGGTGTCCTCTTTAAAGACTTTTAGATGTTCCCTGTCGGGTGGTGGTGTTCGATATCACGTGGAAGGGGGGGGGGGGTGAGGGGGGGGTAGCGCCAGTTTTCTTACACTAAATCTAGTCACTGTCTGGCGGAGATAGCCTGACTTGATGGGACTACTTTTTTTCTATTTTTTTCTTCGGGGGGGGGGGGGGGGGGGGGGAGGGGGGAGGGAAATGAGGAGAGTGTAGAGATACTGAACCGTGTAGGGTGGGGGTAATATAGTGTATAGTACAGTGTGGGGAAAGATTATATTTGAGAGTAGAAACCATCCTTTTTAAAACTGTACAAAGTGACTTCGTGTGTACGCATATAATATATTGATGAGTCGCTGGATTCTCTTGAATAGCAATATACAAATACAAATGGGAAAAGCTGGTAGCAAGATTAGCTGGACATCTGAATAGCATTGTTTGTATAGATATACATATGAATATGTATATGCATTCGTATGTGCATAGCCTACGTCTTCGTCTATACCTACACCTACGCATGGATATACTTTGCATGTATATACTCACAAAACAAAAATGCTTACCCATATTATATATATATATATATATATATATATATATATATATATATATATATATATATATATATATATATATATATACCCCTCTCTAAACTTTCTCGTTATATATATATATATATATATATATATATATATATATATATATATATATATATATATATATATATATATATATATATATATATACATATATATATATATATATATATATATATATATATATATATATAAGAGAAAGTTTAGAGAGGGGTAGATAAAGAAAGTGTGCGTTTGTTGTGACCTTTAATTAAGGGCACATTAAAAAAATCGCAGCCTCTCAAAGAGAAAATAAATGATACAATTAGTCCGAACGGATGCACCCGCTTTAAATTCCCAATCAACCTGGAGTCGCCTTTTGTTGCGTGCGTGCAAGCCAAGGACCAGGAAATGCCGTAATTTCCAGTACAAGGGCATTGTCCCAGGACCAGAGCGGTGGAGGTTTAGCGGAATTATTCATACCACAGTGGTGGGATGAGACCGTTTGATTTATTGATTGGAGGCGAGCCCCCGGGGGTGGGGGGAAGGGACTGTTTGGGCTATTGTTGTAGTTAATGGTGTGAATGTGGTATTTTGGGGCGGATTTTATTGTTGAAATAATTGGGGCAAAGTTTGTGGTAAAAATAGAAAAAAAAAGTCTTTTTATCGGATTTGAAAGGATTTTTTTTTCTTTTTTTTTTATTCCGAGAATATTTCAAATGGTGTCACGCACCGTTATACGTGACTTAATTAAAAAACAACAGGACAGTATCAGGACAACACCACAACAGCAAGACAACAGGACAACAACAATAGCAATAAAATATAACCATGGCTGCATATATTGTTATTTGTATTATATAAATATACACGTTTGTGAAACATAATACCGCATCGTATAATACAAAGTGAAACTAACCACATTTGTATTTTATAAAGTGATGTCATCAGCATATTGCAAACTTACACATACGCGCACATCTCATACTTCAACACACACACATCAACACATCACATACTCTCCCACACACACATCACCACATCCCATACCCCCCACACACATCAACACATCACATACTCTCATACACACATCAACAGATCACATAGTCTCCCCCCCCCCCACACACACATCAACACATCCCACACTCCCACACACACATCACCACATCCCATACTCCCACACACACATCACCACATCCCATACTCCCCCTCCCCCCCCCCACATCACCACATCCCATACCCCCTACACACATCAACACATCCCATACTCCCACACAAACATCCCCACATCCCGCAGACGACCAGACGACAGCAGAACACGTTGAGCAACTCCCATCAGAGATCCACCCGTGATCTATTGGTACCGTGACGCTGACATTAAAGGCCAAGGTCAAGGGTGAGCAGGCACCAGGGCGGGTGACGAGTGGTGGGAGGGGCAGTTAGAGTAATGTTACCGTCTGACCTTGAGCAGATCGGCTGACGTCTGCCAGGAAATGGCTGCCGTTGCCGGCACCGCACGAAACGGGCGGTAAGTACTCACGGTGCTGATGGGTGCACGGTCTTCAGGCCGCGCTGGGAGATGTCAAGACATGTCATTTGATTGTTAGATGACACCAGGCGATGCCACAATTTGTCATTTGATCGTTAGATGACACCGTGCGATGCCACATTTTGTCATTTGATCTTTAGATGACACCAGGCGATGCCACGATTTGTCATTTGATCGTTAGATGACACCAGGCGATGCCACAATTTGTCATTTGATCGTTAGATGACACCAGGCGATGCCACAGTTTGTCATTTGATCGTTAGATGACACCATGCGATGCCACAATTTGTCATTTGATCGTTAGATAACATTAGGCCATGCCACAATTTGTCATTTGTTCGTTAAATGATACCATGCGATGCCACCATTTGTCATTTGTTCGTTAGATGACACCATGCGATGACACAATTTGTCATTTGATCGTTAGATGACACAAGGCGATGCCAGAATTTGTCATTTGATCGTTAGATGACACCAGTCGATGACACAATTTGTCATTTGTTCGTTAGATGACACCAGGCGATGCCACCATTTGTCATTTGATCGTTAGATGACACCAGGCGATGCCAGAATTTGTCATTTGATCGTTAGATGACACCAGGCGATGACACAATTTGTCATTTGTTCGTTAGATGACACCATGCGATGCCACCATTTGTCATTTGATCGTTAGATGACACCATGCGATGCCACCATTTGTCATTTGATCGTTAGATGACACCATGCGATGCCACCATTTGTCATTTGATCTACAGACCATTCCTAATGCAACAACTTGTCATCTGACCAGCCGATCTCACTAGAGATGCCACAAGTCATTAGACGAATACACCACGTTAAAAGATGACATACCATGTCATTTGATCAGCAGATGACATCAGGCTTTTATCTGTATCTACCATCAGAACATTAAATCTCCGTTAATTAAAGTGACGTATTACGACTAATGGGAATCGATGTTTGCAATGTAAACGATCCCAAGATAAAGTTCACAATAACACTCTCAAAGTGGTCTCATCGGTGTTGAGGCAAGCGGATACTCCGGATAAAATAGTGCCGGGTTTCCCAGATTAATGCGCTGATTACAGCGAGCAAGGAAATCCATCCGCCGCGTCATACCTTTAGACCCTAATCCGCCGCACTAAACCGACGGCCTCACCCGAGACACGCACACCCCCTGATGGGATCGTAACCAACACCGGAAGCACTTTGAGGGATCGTCCGGCGGGCCAGGGACCGGCACGGCGTCGTCTGCTGTTGTACGTTGTTGTCGTGGTCGTGCTTTTTCATGTACGCTCGGGAGACTAATCCGTCTGAGATTTATTGTTGTGGGGGGGGGGGGGGGGGGGGGGGGCGATAGCATCATACAAGACAGGGTAGAGTTTGGGAGTGTAAGGATTAAATTCGTTGAGAATGGAGGGGGGGGGGATAAGTTCTGTAAGGGTTAAGGAAAACTGGGGGGGGGGGTGTCTGAGATTGATCGAAGTAGGATTATGGTATCTGAGCCATCTATGTAGAGAGGGGGGGGGGGGATATTTATTGTCAAAAGCGGAAAGCTAGGATTGTAGATGAAAAAATATTAGACTTGATATTTTTTTACAAAATGTATATAACCGTATCTACGTATCATACAGCACAATTTAAAGTAATGGTTTCTATAAGTCATTGGACAGGAAAAATAATCAAAATAATTAATTATTTAAAGTTAAATCTCTAGGAACATTAAAAAAATTAAATTTTTTACATTTTTTAAACGGTAATATAAGAAAAAAAAAATTAAACGGTAATATAAGAAAAAAAAATTTAAACGGTAATATAAGAAAAAAAAATTTAAACGGTAATATAAGAAAAAAAAATTTAAACGGTAATATAAAAAAAAAAAAAACTCTAATAGAGTAGCAGCCAGTCTTATTTCTATATATCCTGGAGACTCTAGCTACAGAACACCAGTTTTATTTTTTGCACGAGTATTTTCTTCTCAAAGTAATTTTTTCAAGTTTAAAAAACTCAGAAACTAAGTAATTTACTTTACAATTTATTTTTTACATTTCAGCCGCAATTAAATTTTAAGTGGGTCGTTCCATTAATTATTTAATGGCGCGTGATCGACCTATTATCAACCTTGCGCGTGCTGATTAAGCAGAATGTGATTGGTTGGAGGTTTTGTTTCAACTCACATCAGTTATATACTCGCTGTTCTGGTTTGGTGGAGAGTTGTGCGACTTAAAAACATTTCTGAGTTTAAAAAACATGTGTTTAAAACGTGGAACAGAATTATAATATCGCTACGGAGCTTAAATTATTTTTTTTTAAAATAGATGAATAGAATATGACGGAGTTAAGAAGTGCGTTTGCTTTTAAAAAGAGGAACAGAATTATGATAGCGCTAAGGAGCTTAAATATTTTTTAAAATAGAGGAATAGAATTATGACGGAGTTAAGGAGCTTAAACGTTTTTTTTAAAAGAGGAACATAATTATTATAGTGCTAAGGAGCTTAACATTTGTTAAAAAAGGAATAGCATTATGACGGAGTTTAAAAGGTGAATAGAGTTGAGTGTTTGCTTGACATCTATTTTGAATTGACCTGTATACATACAGTTATCCGTCAGAAATAAAACATATAAGCCTCAAATGAGCAAGTATATTGTCGGACGGACAGTGGTTAAATTATACATTTGTATACATTTTCTATGTAAATTCTATTTCGTTCTGGGGGGGGGGGGGGAGAGGTGGGGAATGTTGAGAGTGGCTAACGGTCTTCAGCCCCCCCCCCCCCCACATCCGAATAGATTCCAGAAAGAAACTCCGGTTGTTATTCCAACTCTTTGAATTGTAATTCACTTCATCACCGTTCGCTTACAAAAACTGCAGTGTTTTGTTTTGATATTGTTATTTCTTCTTCCGTTTCTTTTATTTTTTTTTGTTTCTCTGTTTTTGTTTTTGTTTCCAATCAAGACAGAGGCGAGAGAATTAGAATATGATTTCAGCGACCTGCATATCGCCCGGTATTTTCCCCCTCAATCATTTGGTTTTTACACGCCTCTGATGACACAGGGGTCAGGGTCCGACCCAGAGGTTCCCAAACTTTGATGTTCTCGGCCACTTTATTTCAAAACATCTTCACTGGGTCCTATATCTGGGCCACTTTATTTCAAAACATCTTCACTGGGTTCCATATCTGGGCCACTTTATTTCAAAACATCTTCACTGGGTCCTATATCTGGGCCACTTTATTTCAAAACATCTTCACTGGGTTCCATATCTGGGCCACTTTATTTCAAACCATCTTCACTGGGTTCCATATCTGGGCCACTTTATTTCAAAACATCTTCAATGGGTCCTATACCTGGGCCACTTTATTTCAAACCATCTTCACTGGGTCCTATATCTGGGCCACTTTATTTCAAACCATCTTCACTGGGTTCCATATCTGGGCCACTTTATTTCAAACCATCTTCACTGGGTCCTATATCTGGGCCACTTTATTTCAAAACATATTCACTGGGTCCTATATCTGGGCCACTTATTTCAAAACATCTTCACTGGGTCCTATATCTGGGCCACTTTATTTCAAACCATCTTCACTGGGTCCTATATCTGGGCCACTTTATTTCAAAACATCTTCACTGGGTCCTATATCTGGGCCACTTTATTTCAAACCATCTTCACTGGGTCCAATATTTGTGCCACTTTATTTCAAAACATCTTCAATGGGTCCCATATCTGGGCCACTTTATTTCAAAACATCTTCAATGGGTCCTATATCTGGGCCACTTTATTTCAAAACATCTTCACTGGGTCCTATATCTGGGCCACTTTATTTCAAACCATCTTCACTGGGTCCTATATCTGGGCCACTTTATTTCAAACCATCTTCACTGGGTTCCATATCTGGGCCACTTTATTTCAAACCATCTTCACTGGGTCCTATATCTGGGCCACTTTATTTCAAAACATATTCACTGGGTCCTATATCTGGGCCACTTATTTCAAAACATCTTCACTGGGTCCTATATCTGGGCCACTTTATTTCAAACCATCTTCACTGGGTCCTATATCTGGGCCACTTTATTTCAAAACATCTTCACTGGGTCCTATATCTGGGCCACTTTATTTCAAACCATCTTCACTGGGTCCAATATTTGTGCCACTTTATTTCAAAACATCTTCAATGGGTCCTATATCTGGGCAACTTTATTTCAAAACATCTTCACTGGGTCCTATATCTGGGCCACTTTATTTCAAACCATCTTCACTGGGTCCTATATCTGGGCCACTTTATTTCAAAACATCTTCACTGGGTCCTATATCTGGGCCACTTTATTTCAAAACATCTTCAATGGGTCCTATATCTGGGCCACTTTATTTCAAAACATCTTCAATGGGTCCTATATCTGGGCCACTTTATTTCAAAACATCTTCACTGGGTCCTATATCTGGGCCACTTTATTTCAAACCATCTTCACTGGGTCCTATATCTGGGCCACTTTATTTCAAAACATCTTCAATGGGTCCAATATCTCGGCCACTTTATTTCAAAACATCTTCAATGGGTCCTATATCTGGGCCACTTTATTTCAAAACATCTTCAATGGGTCCTATATCTGGGCCACTTTATTTCAAACCATCTTCAATGGGTCCCATATCTGGGCCACTTTATTTCAAAACATCTTCAATGGGTCCAATATCTCGGCCACTTTATTTCAAAACATCTTCAATGGGTCCTATATCTGGGCCACTTTATTTCAAAACATATTCACTGGGTCCTATATCTGGGCCACTTTATTTCAAAACATCTTCACTGGGTCCTATATCTGGGCCACTTTATTTCAAAACATCTTCAATGGGTCCAATATCTCGGCCACTTTATTTCAAAACATCTTCAATGGGTCCTATATCTGGGCCACTTTATTTCAAAACATCTTCACTGGGTCCTATATCTGGGCCACTTTATTTCAAAACATCTTCAATGGGTCCAATATCTCGGCCACTTTATTTCAAAACATCTTCACTGGGTCCTATATCTGGGCCACTTTATTTCAAAACATCTTCACTGGGTCCAATATCTGGGCCACTTTATTTCAAAACATCTCAATGGCGCATAACAAGCTGACACGTATACTTAATTGTGCTGGAGGGGATCCCTTCAAACACTAAAATTAAGAACGAAGAAGAAGAAAAAAACGTCTTCACATCTCCCATACAACATGAAACGAAAATCAGGAAATTGTAATTGTATCCTGAGTGCCTTCTTCCGATATCAAGGGTAACTAATGTTCTACAGATGTGCTAATGTAGCAGGCTTGGTATTACTGTGTTAATGTAGCAGGCTTGGTATTGCTGTGCTAATGTAGCAGGCTTGGTATTGTGTTAATGTAGCAGGCTTGGTATTGCTGTGTTAATGTAGCAGGCTTGGTATTGATGTGCTAATGTAGCAGGCTTGGTATTGCTGTGCTAATGTAGCAGGCGGCTTGGTATTGCTGTGGTAATGTAGCAGGCTTGGTATTGTTGTGCTAATGTAGCAGGCTTGGTATTGTTGTGCTAATGTAGCAGGCTTGGTATTGCTGTGCTAATGTAGCAGGCGGCTTGGTATTGCTGTGGTAATGTAGCAGGCTTGGTATTGCTGTGCTAATGTAGCAGGCTTGGTATTGCTGTGCTAATGTAGCAGGCGGCTTGGTATTGCTGTGGTAATGTAGCAGGCTTGGTATTGCTGTGCTAATGTAGCAGGCTTGGTATTGCTGTGCTAATGTAGCAGGCTTGGTATTGCTGTGCTAATGTAGCAGGCTTGGTATTGCTGTGTTAATGTAGCAGGCTTGGTATTGCTGTACTAATGTAGCAGTCCTTGGTATTGCTGTGCTAATGTAGCAGGCTTGGTATTGCTGTACTAATGTAGCAGGCGGCTTGGTATTGCTGTGGTAATGTAGCAGGCTTGGTATTGCTGTGGTAATGTAACAGGCTTGGTATTGCTGTGCTAATGTAGCAGGCTTGGTATTGTTGTGCTAATGTAGCAGGCTTGGTATTGTTGTGCTAATGTAGCAGGCTTGGTATTGCTGTGCTTATGTAGCAGGCTTGGTATTGCTGTGCTAATGTAGCAGGCTTGGTATTGCTGTGCTAATGTAGCAGGCTTGGTATTGTTGTGCTAATGTAGCAGGCTTGGTATTGCTGTGCTAATGTAGCAGGCTTGGTATTGCTGTGCTAATGTAGCAGGCTTGGTATTGCTGTGGTAATGTAGCAGGCTTGGTATTGCTGTGCTAATGTAGCAGTCTTGGTATTGCTGTGCTAACGTGGGATTCCTGTTATTCCTGTGTTAATGTGTTTCATCTACATAAGCGACGTATTAGACACCAAGTTAGAGGAAGTTAATTAGGTGTAATTAAGTCAGTGATGTGGAGGTTAATTACGTGTAATTACTTAAGTCAGCGATACGGGCACCTGAGCTGTACCTGGAGTCAGCCACGATATAGGCGTCAGTGGCGTCATTGGCGTCACAGTGTGATGTCTGTTGTTCTGTTCTTTGTGTTTTTCTGTGTTCATCTTTCACGCGCTAATCTCTTTGTCTGTCACGCGCTAATGTGTTGATCTGTCACCTCCTTATGTGTTGGTATTTTATGCTAATAACTTTGAGACGGTTAGAAACAGCAATACAAAATATAAATTATTATCGAGTTTGTAACACTAATATCATTAAACTACTGGCATGAGGTAGCACAAAGTGGTGGTGCGACAGAAATAAATAGTACATGTACGTGTGTACATGACCAGTAGTGTACACATCACATGTCATCCCCACCCTTCCTGCTTGTGTACTGGGTTGATATTTTTGTTTCTTCACGTATCACATAGATAAACACAATGTTAAATGTTACGTAACGTGATTTTATTTCATTCAGCATGGAGCAAACTGACAAGGGAAAGTCTGACATCGTAACAGTTCTGACCGTAGATGACCATGGTTGAGCTTTCTTTAGTCATGACACACTGCCCAACGATAGGTTTTGACCCTAACAGACCTCAGACCTAGCCCATGTGAGTTTCGTTTGACGATAACCCACTGTACACCAAACACAAGGGTCGACGTCAGTGACATTTGGGTGGCTTAAGTGACCTCGTTCTGACCCTAACTGGCCACATTATTGGTCTAAGTGAGTTTTCATCAGTGGCTTTGCACTGAACAACATCTTTTGACCCTAACTGACCAGAGACTTGACCCACGTAAGTTTCATTCAGCCAAAGTGCACTGACCACCAACATCTTTTGACCGTAACTGACCCCAAACTTGACCCAAGTGAGTTTTATTCAGCCAAAGTGCACTGACCGACAACAACCTATGACCTCGATGACCAGTCTCTTCCCATTACCCAAAACATTTTTAACCCTAAATGACCTTAATCTTGACACAGTTGAGTTTTATTCAGTCATGACACACTGACCCTAACAATATGTGACCTAGCTCTAGACTTGGTTAAACTGACCCTTACAGTTTGAACCCTAACTGACCATATGTCTGGCACAGGTCAGGTTTATTAGGTCACGACAACAATTGTTTACCTTGATGACCTGTTTACATTCAAGTGATAGAAGACAGTTATGGGAGGGGACACATGTACTATTGACTTATTAAGCAATTTAGTAGGTAAGAAAAAAAGACATACGTACTTGCTGAATGGGACAGAGGATATAAGGTTCGGGTTTTAGTTTACGGTTTACGACTTATATTTAATCAACTGTACTGCACTGTGCACTCTGATATTTTAATTATTTAATGTTGATATCGTTAAACTACCGTACCTCGCTGACTTAACTTAGATATGGTAACATAGATGCGATAGTACCATCAGTCATGTGTTTTTTTACTACATCATTGTAATCTGATGTAGTACAACGACCTTGTAGCATAGACTTGTAGCATATCACCACTTTCCCCATCATAGCATATCACCACTTTCCCCATCATAGCATATCACCTTTTCCCCATCATAGCATATCACCACTTGTCCCCATCATAGCATATCACCACATTCTCCCATCATGGCATATCACCACTTTCCCCATCATAGCATATCACCACTTTCCCCATCATAGCATATCACCACTTCCCCCATCATGGCATATCACCACTTTCCCCATCATAGCATATCACCACTTTCCTCATCATAGCATATCACCACTTTCCCCATCATAGCATATCACCACTTCCCCCATCATAGCATATCACCACTTTCCTCATCATAGCATATCACCACTTTCCCCATCATAGCATATCACCACTTCCCCCATCATAGCATATCACCACTTTCCCCATCATAGCATATCACCACTTTCCCCATCATAGCATATCACCACTTTCCCCATCATAGCATATCACCACTTCCCCCATCATAGCATATCACCACTTTCCCCATCATAGCATATCACCACTTTCCCCATCATAGCATATCCCCTTTTCCCCATCATAGCATATCACCACTTTCCCCATCAAAGAATATCACCACTTTCCCCATCATAGCATATCACCTTTTCCCCATCATAGCATATCACCACTTCCCTCATCATAGCATATCACCACTTCCCCCATAATAGCATATCACCACTTTCCCCATCATAGCATATCACCACTTCCCCCATCATAGCATATCACCACTTTACCCCATCATAGCATATCACCACTTGTCCCCATCATAGCATATCACCACTTTTCCACATCGTCCCCAGCTGACCAGCATATGTCCAAATTATTTAACAAAGCCACGACATATAACATATAACATTCAACTAGATAATTGCCTTGTCCTGTCTGGTCCCAATTAGTTTACACGGCCAGGTCATATTTCACTAAGAATATATTTGACCTCGCTGACCTGTAAAAATCCAGATGACCAGGCATTAATGTGACAGTTAACAATGTGTTATGTAACTCAATCTATCAAGGTGAAATGTCAACTGTTGACTGTTTGATTACCAGTATGAGCTAGTACATATGGCGTACTAACAAACAATAACCTCTGATCCCGATGTTCAGCCTTAGCCCAGAAACCAAAACAACGTTGACCCTAAATGAGTTGAGTTAAATGATGTAGCGCTGACCAACATCAATGTTTGAACTGCGATGGTCAGTCTTGGCCCGGTAACCAAAACATATTTGACCCGAACTGACCACAATCTTGGCCCAGGTGAGTTTTATTCGGTCATGACGCACTGACCAACAGCCTTCAAACCCAGACTTGGTCCAGTGACCAAAACAACTTTGACCCTAACTGACCATAATCTTGGTAGGGTGAGTTGTATTCGGTCATGACGCACTGACCAACAGCCTTTGAGCCCAGATGACCAAAGTGTTGGTCAAGGTGAACTTGGTTAAATCTTGACCCAGAGAATAGCAACACCGTATGACATAGGTGGCATGTCTTGGGTTAAGTGATCAAACTCTGGCTTGACTGATCACTGTCCTGAGCAATGTGAAAAACTGTTCTGTCCATTATTTGAACACATAATACAAACACGCATAGTGATTTGGTACATACAAACAATAAAAGTTGAAGATTAACGCGGGGCGTAGTCAGGGTTTAGTGACAGGAAGAGTGGCGGGTGAGTATATATATATATATATATATATATATATATATATATATATATATATATATATATATATATATATATATATATATATATATATATATATATAGACGATGTGAAGAATGAACGCTGAAGCATTGTAGCACCATAATTGACAAAATACAGGAACCGGTGAAAGAAAGCGCTGTGTACATTTCTTCTAAATCCCGTCCCCCACATCCCATCCCCCCCCCCATAGATTGAGGCTGGGGACGGTGATAATGCCGGAGACAGACATACATCAGACTTCCAAAGATGGACGCTCAACCATAATAACTTCACGGCTATTTTTAGCCCGCGCAGCGCCTCGCGTCTCATTACGGGAACTAATTGTGCATCGACGTGACCTTGAACTTTGCCTTCAGAGATGTCGAAAAAGCTCGAGAAAAAAAATATCGTGCATCAAACGCTATCTGATGTGATAAGATAGCCCTATTTTTTTCTCTTATTTTTTTGTTTACTTCCTGTGAAAGATTAGCCGTGTTTGCTGCTTGCAATATTTTAAATACAAACTTGAATGACAGACATTGGATGACAAAAGATGACGTCATGAGCCTTTCGTCTTCTGGCCAGTGGATCCATTTGCTCCGTGAAAAGATCTGCTGCTGGCGTGTTTTTGTTTTGTTGCTTCGCGGATTTGGAAAGAATGATTCGCGCGGGAGAAATAAATATGTTTTGATGGAATATTTAAGGTATGGTTTGTGTTTGTGAGGTCTGCGTTTGTCTGCTTGTGACGTCAATGAGGTTTGTGTTTGAGATCGGAGGTTTGTGTTTGTGTGGTTGTGACGTTTGTGATTTTTCAATTTTTTAAAACTGTCGAGTGTACCTAGACATCAAATATTAAATTATCAGACCGTATTATTTCAATGTAATCTCAATATCAAAATCCTAAAGATTCGATCAGTTTACTTAAAGAAAGAATATTTAGTGATTGATTTTTGCTTAGGGGAATAATATGAAATAAGATATAATTATATGAATTAAGATATACTAATAAGAAATAAGATATAATAATATGACATAAAATATAATAGTATGAAATAAGATATAATTATATGAATTAAGATATACTAATAAGAAATAAGATATAATAATATGACATAAAATATAATAATATGAAATAAGATATAATTATATGAATTAAGATATACTAATAAGAAATAAGATATAATAATATGACATAAAATATAATAATATGAAATAAGATATAATAATATGAAGTAAGATATAATAATATGAAGTAAGATATAATTATATAAAATAAGATATAATAATCTGAAATATGATATTATAATATGAAATAATATATAATATGAAATAAGAAATAATAATATGAAATAAGATATAATAATATGAAATAAAATATGATAATATGAAATAAGATATAATAATATGAAATAAGATGTGTGCCAGAGTAAACACAATATCCGTTTACAAAAAGTTTTAAGAAAACAATGGTTGTCTACAGAGTCCAATGCAAACGAAGAATTGATAGAGTTGATTTTCGGCAACTTTACATTCACCGGAGACAGCCGGAAGACAGAAATTAAGAAAAAAGGAAAGTTAACATTTATCCAGGAGGTGGGAGGTAAATCCGATTGTTCACAGGAAGTAAATGGGGATGTAGGACGGGGAGGGGGGGGTGTCTAGGTGGGCGACTGGAAGGAGTTGGACAATTTAGAAAGGGGAGGGTCATCTGGGTGAGTGGACATAGGTTGTAAGAGTGGACATATGGGAGTAGGTTGTAAGACTAGACCTATGGGAGTAGGTTGTAATAGTGGACATATGGGCGTAGGTTGTAAGAGTGGATATATGGGAGTAGGTTGTAAGAATGAATATATGGGAGTAGGTTGTAAGAATGAATATATGGGAGTAGGTTGTCAGATTGAACATATGGGAGTAGGTTGTAAGAGTGGACATATGGGAGTAGGTTGTAAGAGTGGACATATGGGAGTAGGTTGTAAGAGTGGACATGGGAGTAGGTTGTAAGAGTGGACATATGGGAGTAGGTTGTAAGGGTGGACATTTGTGAGTAGGTTGTAAGAGTGGACATTTGTAAGTAGGTTGTAAGAGTGAACATACGGGAGTAGGTTGTAAGAGTGGACATATGGCAGTAGGTTGTAAGAATGGACATGGAAGTAGGTTGTAATCTACAACATTTTGTTAATATATCTTCTACTTGAATTCCATTGAAGATGTACTAATCTCGCTGTTCGACACAGTCAAAGACTGATGGAATCTGAACCAAAATACTGCCAGATATTCCAGGGCAAGCCCGCGGCACGGTGTGGAGTAATCAACTTTGTAATCAGTAGCGTAACACGCCCCCTCTTAACCTAATTACCCCCTCTCTTGTAAGCTAAATAACAATCTCCTCCCCCGCTGGGGTCGAGGTTTTGATTTTTCACTTTCAGCTGAGCAGACGAGAGTTCTAACTATGCAGACGTGAATAATGAGCTGACTTAAGGTAGAGAGGCGGTGAGGGTAGTGCTGGGGTCAGATTTGGTAGAGAGTAGGTGCCACATAGTATGTGAAATTTGAGGAGTTGGGGGAGGGATACACATTTACTACTAGAAACTTTAAATAGCGTACCAATACTTTGGTACTATCTGTCACCAATTCAAAAATAAGGTTGGGTAGAATCACTGTCTCTGTGTGTGCGTGTGAGGGGGGGGGGGGGAGTGTAAGGTGGGGTAGAATCTGTATGGGATGATTTTGGGATAGAATACCTGTGTGGGGGGGGGGGGTGAGGTGGGGTAGAATCTGTGTGGGGGTGATCTTGGGATAGAATACCTGTGTGTGGGGGGTGAGGTAGGGTAGAATCTGTGTGTCTGTGCGGAGAGGGAGGTGAGAAAGGGTAGAATCTGTGTTTGTATGTGTGTGGAGGTGATATTGGAATCTGTGTGTACAGGGAGGGGATGTACGGTGGGTGTAGAATATGTGTGTGTGGGGGGTGATATTGGCTTAGAATATCTGTGTGTGGGGGGTGAGGTGGGGTAGAATCTGTGTGTGTGTGTGTGCATGGGGGTGGGGGTGAGACAGGGTAGAATCTGTGTATGTGCGGGGGGGGGGGGGATGGCTGAGGTAGAGTAGAATCTGAAAATGAACTCACCCGTTGCCATGGTACAGACGGCCAGTATCAGAAATATCCAGGTCACCCGGCTGGGCACTGCGAGAAGGTCCAAACATTCAGCCATTCCGAGGGTGCCGGTACGTGGGGGGACACATCGTGGTCCTGTCGTCTGGGTGCCGGGGTTCTACTCTCTGGTGTAGGGGTCTTCTGGGGTGTAGGGATCTTGTCTTCTGGGGTGTAGGGGTGCTTTCTTCTGGGGGGTGTAGGGGTCCTGTCTTCTGGGGTGTAGGGGTTTTGTCTTCTGGGGTGTAGGGGTGCTTTCTTCTGGAGTGTAGGGGTCTTGTCTTCTGGGGTGTAGGGGTGCTTTCTTCTGGAGTGTTGGGGTGTTGTCCTAGGGGTGCCGGGGTCCTGTCTTCCGGGGTGTAAGGGCCCTGTCTTCTGGGGTGCTGGTGGTACTGCCGTTTGGGGAGCCGGGGGTTTCTGTGCTCAGGGACGCTTGGGGTCCCCTTGTGGCACTTTAGTTTGTGTGGTCCTATTGTCTTGCGGTTCTTTGATGTGATGGAGGGAAACGCCTTTGTCGTGGTGAAGTAGAGTTGCTGTAGACACTCTAAGCTTTTGGTGTGATGTGAAGGGTTTACTCTTTGGTGAGGCAGAGAGGTTGACTGAGATTCTAGAGAGAGAGAGAGAGACAAAAGTTACACGGTTACTGATTGATGAAATTTAGAGTTTTAGTGTCTAAAGTTTTCGTTATTCTAGTTTTCTCGCCTGTTCAACTTCCTATTGAGTTTTTAGTATTGAAAACAAAAACAATGAAAAAACACCATCGTAAGTTGTCTGTCTGCCTTGTTGGGCTGTGTCAGTTGTTGTCTGTCTTGTTGGGCTGTGTCAGTTGTTGTCTGTCTGTCTTGTTGGGCTGTGTCAGTTGTTGTCGGTCTGTCTTGTTGGGCTGTGTCAGTTGTTGTCTGGCTTGTTGGGCTGTGTCAGTTGTTGTCTGTCTGTCTTGTTGGGCTGTGTCAGTTGTTGTCTGTCTTGTTGGGCTGTGTCAGTTGTTGTCTGTCTGTCTTATGGGCTGTGTCAGTTGTTGTCTGTCTTGTTGGGCTGTGTCAGTAGTCTGTCTTGTTGGGCTGTGTCAGTTGTTGTCTGTCTGTCTTGTTGGGCTGTGTCAGTTGTTGTCTGTCTTGTTGGGCTGTGTCAGTTGTTGTCTGTCTGTCTTGTTGGGCTGTGTCAGTTGTCTGTCTGTCTTGTTGGGCTGTGTCAGTTGTTGTCTGTCTGTCTTGTTGGACTGTGTCAGTTGTTGTCTGTCGTGTTGGGCTGTGTCAGTTGTTGTCTGTCTGTCTTGTTGGGCAGTGTCAGTTGTTGTCGGTCTGTCTTGTTGGGCTGTGTCAGTTGTTGTCTGGCTTGTTGGGCTGTGTCAGTTGTTGTCTGTCTGTCTTGTTGGGCTGTGTCAGTTGTTGTCTGTCTGTCTTGTTGGGCTGTGTCACTTGTTGTCTGTCTGTCTTGTTAGGCTGTGTCAGTTGTTGTCTGTCTGTCTTGTTGGACTGTGTCAGTTGTTGTCTGTCGTGTTGGGCTGTGTCAGTTGTTGTCGGTCTGTCTTGTTGGGCTGTGTCAGTTGTTGTCTGTCGTGTTGGGCTGTGTCAGTTGTTGTCTGTCTGTCTTGTTGGGCTGTGTCAGTTGTTGTCTGTCTTGTTAAGCTGTGTCAGTTGTTGTCTGTCTGTCTTGTTGGGCTGTGTCAGTTGTTGTCTGTCTTGTTAAGCTGTGTCAGTTGTTGTCTGTCTGTCTTGTTGGGCTGTGTCAGTTGTTGTCTGTCTGTCTTGTTGGGCTGTGTCAGTTGTTGTCTGTCTTGTTAAGCTGTGTCAGTTGTTGTCTGTCTTGTTGGGCTGTGTCAAGTGTCTGTCTTGTTGGGCTGTGTCAATTGTTATCTGTCTGTCTTGTTGGGCTTTGTCAGTTGTTGTCTGTCTTGTTGGGCTGTGTCAGTTGTTGTCTGTCTGTCTTGTTGGGCTGTGTCAGTTATTGTCTGTCTTGTTGGGCTGTGTCAATTGTTATCTGTCTGTCTTGTTGGGCTTTGTCAGTTGTTGTCTGTCTTGTTGGACTGTGTTAGTTGTCTGTCTTGTTGGGCTATGTCATTTGTCTGTCTTGTTGGGCTATGTCATTTGTCTGTCTTGTTGGGCTCTGTGTGTGTTGAAGTCTTTCTGTTAGGGGTTGTGTGCTGCTGAATCAAATAGAGTTTCCAGTGAAATCCCGCAGCTTCTAATATTGATTTTAAATGATATTTTAAAAGTATTCAATGATCTTCCTGGTTTTCTTGTTACTATTGTATTTCTATGTATTTTTAACGACCTTTGGGAAATCCCCGTAAATACATTCTAAACAACCAATCAAAACCTTTTATAACTAAGACACATTAACCTTCAACGTAAAACAATTCCAACCATATTTAAACATATAATTGTTACGAAACAATGATGAAGTACATTATGTAAAGGATTATTTAATTATATATATATATATATATATATATATATATATATAAATATATATATATATATATATATATATATATATATATATATATATATATATATAAATATATATATATATATAATACGTTAGAACTAAATGTCCATCTAGCAATATTTAAACTTTGTGTCAAAAAGATAATGTAAGAATCCACAGGTAGTTGTTTTCTTTAGTGGCGTAGCGAGGGGGGGGGGGGGGGGCAGGGTGGGGGATGCGGACCGCACCGGGTGACACCACTTAAGGGTGACACCAAGGCAAAAAATAGCAAAATATATAGAGAAAAATGAAAATTACACTTAATTAAGTGATTAATTCGAATGTTAAAAAGTCTTTTAAGAGCAAATTCGAAAGTTTGAGAGGGGGAATGCAAATCGAAAATAGGAAGTTTGTTCCCGGGCGCCGGGAAGGGTCGCTACGCCTCTGGGGGGTGACACCAGTGCCGCACCGGGTGACACCCGACCTCGCTACGCCACTGATTTTCTTTAATGGTATGCGTAATGGTTTGATCAATTTTAATACCAATAATAATAGCCGTAATAATATAATTATTATAATTATTTTTATAGTTATTATAAAATGTTATTTTTATTTGCTTTATTTTGCAAGTTGTAGACAGATTGTAAAAAAATAAAATTCATTTAAAAACAAATAAAAACATAAATTACAAAAAAAATTAATAGGATTTTGTTGTAACCCAATTTATGAGGCAATAGAATATTTCATGATTAGATCGTATAATTAGATTGGGGAGATAATTGCATACTTTGGCGCCTGAGCATGCAAAGCTGTCTTTGGAGAGAATAAATGTATTTGAAATGGATCCTTGCTCCCTAAATGTTTTATGTCAAGATCTTTAGTAAGATCAAAGAAAAATGTATATTTAACTGTCTTCTAGGGCATTTGAAATGTGTTATTATATTAGTTGTTTCAAATAATCGTTTATTAAGTTTTTAAAAACGAGTTGTCGTTTGTATTTGTTTCGCTAATGTGTGTGTTTAGAGAGGTAGCAACATTTAATTAGCCCGTCTGTGACGCTTAACTAAAAATAAACCGAAATTACTCGATCATTGGGAGAAATCAATTCCGCTAGAGGGCGTGGGAAAGTTCATAAGTGATGTCAAAAATGACGGAAGGTTAATTATAGAGTAAGATAAATTCACTCTGTAACGAGTTTTATTTAAATACTCCAGTAAAGGAATGTTCGCTAGTTTAGGACGAGAGGGTTCGTTCAAAGGATGTAAGATAGAAGTTTCCAGTTAATGTAGGGTTCGCTCGTGTGAGATAAGAAGTTTCCAGTTAATGTAGGGTTCGTTCGTTAGGATTAGAAATTTCCAGTTAAAGTAGGGTTCGTTCGTTAGGATTAGAAATTTCCAGTTAATGTAGGGTTCGTTCGTTAGGATTAGAAGTCTTGTAAAAAGAGGGTTCGCTCGTGTAAGATTAGAGGTTTCCAGTTAATGTAAGGTTCGCTTGTGTGAGATTTGAAGTCTTGTAAAAATAAGAAGGTTCGCTTGTAAGAATAAAAACCTTGTTAAAAGAAAAATCGCTTGTGTTAGATTATTAAAAGCCTCGTGAAAAGATGTCGTAAAACAGGGTCGCTTGCATAAGATAAAGACTCGCAAAAAGAAGATTCGCTTGCATATGATAAAGACTCGAAAAAAGAAGGTTCGCTAACGTAAGATTAACTCGAAAAGTCGTGGTTTTTGTTGCTTGTCAACTTTTACAGTGCTCAGGAGCTGTAATTGATTATGTTACAGTGGTATGGGAGCTGTAATTTATTATGTTACAGTGGTATGGGAGCTGTAATTAGGTATGCGTAGTGCTTCACGAGCCGTAATATTATACTAGCAGTGGTATACAAGCTGTAAGCGGTGCTTTGAGAGACGAGTATTGATATCACTCCTCTTCTAACCGGATTATTATTTATTTTAAATTCTACCCCTCCACCATGCCATTTCCCAACCGTTTTTATCAATCGTCGCTCACCCTTCAACTGCCATCTAAAGCTCGCTCAACAGCGGATGAGCTGACACTCATCGAGTCACAGAATGGTGCTTACAACAAGAGCCACACAACCCCCCCCCCCCCCCCCGTCATAGAATGTTGCATACAACAAGCGCCACACAACACTCCCACCCCCCCCCCCCCCTAAACAGCGCCCGATTAGGATAATAGCACGTCTCCATTTCCCTGCCGGCCTCATCTCTGCCGGTTAGACAATGCCGGTCTCATCTCTGCCGGTTAGACAAAAAAAAAAAATCTATTAACGTGCTCCTCACAAGGGACAGAGCGGTATAAAAAGTGGCCGACATCTATTTATTTTATTATTAGATTTGTTTCCTTGATTAGAGCCTCGCTTCTTTGAAAGTATGACAGAGTAAAGGTAATTAAATAGCGTCAAATATAGATTTGAAAGTATGACAGAGTAAAGGTAATTAAATAGCGTCAAATAGAGATTTGAAAGTATGACAGAGTTAAGGTAATTAAATAGCGTCAAATATAGATTTGAAAGTATGACAGAGTTAAGGTAATTAAATAGCGTCAAATATACATTTGAAAGTATGACAGAGTAAAGGTAATTTAATAGCGTCAAATATAGATTTGGGTTAAAATGCTGCTCGTTCTCAGTTTATGATAGGCGTCTGTGACGATGTATATAAAACTTGTCTTGTGACGTTGGTGTAAAACTTGTGACGTTGGTGTAAAACTTGTGACGTTGGTGTAAACCTTGTGACGTTGGTGTAAAACTTGTGACGTTGGTGTAAAACTTGTGACGTTGGTGTATAAAACTTGTCTTGTGACGTTGGTGTAAAACTTGTGACGTTGGTGTATAAAACTTGTCTTGTGACGTTGGTGTATAAAACTTGTCTGTGACGTTGGTGTATAAAACTTGTCTTGTGACGTTGGTGTATAAAACCTGTCTTGTGACGTTGGTGTATAAAACTTGTCTTGTCTGTGACGTTGGTGTATAAAACTTGTCTTGTGACGTTGGTGTATAAAACTTGTCTTGTGACGTTGGTGTTAAAAACTTGTGACGTTGGTGTATAAAACTTGTCTTGTCTGTGAAGTTGGTGTATAAAACTTGTCTGTGACGTTGGTGTATAAAACTTGTCTTGTGACGTTGGTTTATAAAACTTGTCTTGTGACGTTGGTGTATAAAACTTGTCTTGTCTTGTGACGTTGGTGTATAAAACTTGTCTTGTGACGTTGTATAAAAGTTGTCTGTGACGTTGGTGTATAAAACTTGTCTAGTCTTGTGACGTTGGTGTATAAAACTTGTCTTGTGACGTTGGTGTATAAAACTTGAGACGTTGGTGTATAAAATTTGTCTTGTGACGTTGGTGTTTAAAATTTGTGACGTTGGTGTATAAAACTTGTCTGTGACGTTGGTGTATAAAACTTGTGACGTTGGTGTATAAAACTTGTCCGTGACGTTGGTGTATAAAACTTGTCTTGTGACGTTGGTGTATAAAACTTGTCTTGTGACGTTGGTGTATAAAACTGTCTGTGACGTTGGTGTATAAAACTTGTCTTGTGACGTTGGTGTATAAAACTTGTGACGTTGGTGTATAAAACTTGTCTTGTGACGTTGGTGTATAAAATTTGTGACGTTGGTGTATAAAACTTGTCAGTGACGTTGGTGTATAAAATTTGTCTTGTGACGTTGGTGTATAAAACTTGTCAGTGACGTTGGTGTATAAAACTTGTCTATGACGTTGGTGTATAAAACTTGTCAGTGACGTTGGTGTATAAAACTTGTCTTGTGACGTTGGTGTATAAAACATGTGACGTTGGTGTATAAAACTTGTCAGTGACGTTGGTGTATACAACTTGTCTTGTGACGTTGGTGTATAAAACATGTCTTGTGACGTTGGTGTATAAAACTTGTCTTGTGACGTTGGTGTATAAAACTTGTCTTGTGACGTTGGTGTATAAAACTTGTCTTGTGACGTTGGTGTATAAAACTTGTCTGTGACGTTGGTGTATAAAACTTGTCTTGTGACGTTGGTGTATAAAACTTGTCTTGTGACGTTGGTGTATAAAACTTGTGACGTTGGTGTATAAAACTTGTGACGTTGGTGTTTAAAATTTGTGACGTTGGTGTATAAAACTTGTCTGTGACGTTGGTGTATAAAACTTGTGACGTTGGTGTATAAAACTTGTCCGTGACGTTGGTGTATAAAACTTGTCTTGTGACGTTGGTGTATAAAACTTGTCTTGTGACGTTGGTGTATAAAACTGTCTGTGACGTTGGTGTATAAAACTTGTGACGTTGGTGTATAAAACTTGTGACGTTGGTGTATAAAACTTGTCTTGTGACGTTGGTGTATAAAATTTGTGACGTTGGTGTATAAAACTTGTCAGTGACGTTGGTGTATAAAATTTGTCTTGTGACGTTGGTGTATAAAACTTGTCAGTGACGTTGGTGTATAAAACTTGTCTATGACGTTGGTGTATAAAACTTGTCAGTGACGTTGGTGTATAAAACTTGTCTTGTGACGTTGGTGTATAAAACATGTGACGTTGGTGTATAAAACTTGTCAGTGACGTTGGTGTATACAACTTGTCTTGTGACGTTGGTGTATAAAACTTGTCTTGTGACGTTGGTGTATAAAACTTGTCTTGTGACGTTGGTGTATAAAACTTGTCTTGTGACGTTGGTGTATAAAACTTGTCTTGTGACGTTGGTGTATAAAACTTGTCTGTGACGTTGGTGTATAAAACTTGTCTTGTGACGTTGGTGTATAAAACTTGTCTTGTGACGTTGGTGTATAAAACTTTTGACGTTGGTGTATAAAACTTGTCTTGTGACGTTGGTGTATAAAACTTGTCTTGTGACGTTGGTGTATAAAACTTGTCTTGTGACGTTGGTGTATAAAACTGTCTGTGACGTTGGTGTATAAAACTTGTCTGTGACGTTGGTGTATAAAACTTGTCTTGTGACGTTGGTGTATAAAACTTGTCTTGTGACGTTGGTGTATAAAACTTTTCTTGTGACGTTGGTGTATAAAACTTGTCTATGACGTTGGTGTATAAAACTTGTCTGTGACGTTGGTGTATAAAACTTATGACGTTGGTGTATAAAACTTGTCTTGTGACGTTGGTGTATAAAACTTGTCTGTGACGTTGGTGTATTAAACTTTTCTTGTGACGTTGGTGTATAAAACATGTCTATGACGTTGGTGTATAAAACTTGTCTGTGACGTTGGTGTATAAAACTTATGACGTTGGTGTATAAAACTTGTCTGTGACGTTGGTGTATAAAACTTATGACGTTGGTGTATAAAACTTGTCTTGTGACGTTGGTGTATAAAACTTGTCTTGTGACGTTGGTGTATAAAACTTGTCTTGTGAAGTTGGTGTATAAAACTTTTCTTCTGACGTTGGTGTATAAAACTTGTCTATGACGTTGGTGTATAAAACTTGTCTGTGACGTTGGTGTATAAAACTTATGACGTTGGTGTATAAAACTTGTCTGTGACGTTGGTGTATAAAACTTATGACGTTGGTGTATAAAACCTGTCTTGTGACGTTGGTGTATAAAACCTGTCTTGTGACGTTGGTGTATAAAACTTGTGACGTTGGTGTATAAAACTTGTCTGTGACGTTGGTGTATAAAACTTGTCTTGTGACGTTGGTGTATAAAACTTGTCTATGACGTTGGTGTATAAAACTTGTCTGTGACGTTGGTGTATAAAACTTGTGACGTTGGTGTATAAAACTTGTCTGTGACGTTGGTGTGTAAAACTTGTCTTGTGACGTTGGTGTATAAAACCTGTCTTGTGACGTTGGTGTATAAAACTTGTCTTGTGACGTTGGTGTATAAAACTTGTCTTGTGACGTTGGTGTATAAAACTTGTCTATGACGTTGGTGTATAAAACTTGTCAGTGACGTTGGTGTATAAAATTTGTCTTGTGACGTTGGTGTATAAAACTTGTCTTGTGACGTTGGTGTATAAAACTTGTCTTGTGACGTTGGTGTATTAAACTTTTCTTGTGACGTTGGTGTATAAAACTTGTCTTGTGACGTTGGTGTATAAAACTTGTCTTGTGACGTTGGTGTATAAAACTTGTCAGTGACGTTGGTGTATAAAACTTGTCTTGTGACGTTGGTGTATAAAACTTGTCTTGTGACGTTGGTGTATAAAACTTGTCAGTGACGTTGGTGTATAAAATTTGTCTTGTGACGTTGGTGTATAAAACTTGTCAGTGACGTTGGTGTATAAAACTTGTCTATGACGTTGGTGTATAAAACTTGTCAGTGACGTTGGTGTATAAAACTTGTCTTGTGACGTTGGTGTATAAAACATGTGACGTTGGTGTATAAAACTTGACAGTGACGTTGGTGTATACAACTTGTCTTGTGACGTTGGTGTATAAAATTTGTCTTGTGACGTTGGTGTTTAAAATTTGTGACGTTGGTGTATAAAACTTGTCTGTGACGTTGGTGTATAAAACTTGTGACGTTGGTGTATAAAACTTGTCCGTGACGTTGGTGTATAAAACTTGTCTTGTGACGTTGGTGTATAAAACTTGTCTTGTGACGTTGGTGTATAAAACTGTCTGTGACGTTGGTGTATAAAACTTGTCTTGTGACGTTGGTGTATAAAACTTGTCTTGTGACGTTGGTGTATAAAACTTGCCTTGTGACGTTGGTGTATAAAACTTGTCTGTGACGTTGGTGTATAAAACTTGTCTTGTGACGTTGGTGTATAAAACTTGTCTTGTGACGTTGGTGTATAAAACTTGTCTTGTGACGTTGGTGTATAAAACTTGTCTTGTGACGTTGGTGTATAAAACTTGTCTGTGACGTTGGTGTATAAAACTTGTCCTGTGACGTTGGTGTATAAAACTTGTCTGTGACGTTGGTGTATAAAACTTGTCTTGTGACGTTGGTGTATAAAACTTGTCTTGTGACGTTGGTGTATTAAACTTTTCTTGTGACGTTGGTGTATAAAACTTGTCTATGACGTTGGTGTATAAAACTTGTCTGTGACGTTGGTGTATAAAACTTGTCTGTGACGTTGGTGTATAAAACTTGTCTTGTGACGTTGGTGTATAAAACTTGTCTTGTGACGTTGGTGTATAAAACTTGTCTGTGACGTTGGTGTATAAAACTTGTCTTGTGACGTTGGTGTATAAAACTTGTCTTGTGACGTTGGTGTATAAAACTTGTGACGTTGGTGTATAAAACTTGTCTTGTGACGTTGGTGTATAAAACTTGTCTTGTGACGTTGGTGTATAAAACTTGTCTTGTGACGTTGGTGTATAAAACTGTCTGTGACGTTGGTGTATAAAACTTGTCTTGTGACGTTGGTGTGTAAAACTTGTGACGTTGGTGTATAAAACTTATGACGTTGGTGTATAAAACTTGTCTATGACGTTGGTGTATAAAACTTGTCTATGACGTTGGTGTATAAAACCTGTCTTGTGACGTTGGTGTATAAAACTTGTCTTGTGACTTTGGTGTATAAAACTTTTCTTGTGACGTTGGTGTATAAAACTTGTCTGTGACGTTGGTGTATAAAACTTGTCTATGACGTTGGTGTATAAAACTTGTCTATGACGTTGGTGTATAAAACTTGTCTGTGACGTTGGTGTATAAAACTTATGACGTTGGTGTATAAAACTTGTCTGTGACGTTGGTGTATAAAACTTATGACGTTGGTGTATAAAACTTGTCTATGACGTTGGTGTATAAAACTTGTCTTGTGACGTTGGTGTATACAACTTGTCTTGTGACGTTGGTGTATAAAACTTGTCTTGTGACGTTGGTGTATAAAACTTGTCTTGTGACGTTGGTGTATAAAACTTGTCTGTGACGTTGGTGTGTAAAACTTGTCTTGTGACGTTGGTGTATAAAACTTGTCTTGTGACGTTGGTGTATAAAACTTGTCTTGTGACGTTGGTGTATAAAACTTGTCTTGTGACGTTGGTGTATAAAACTTGTCTTGTGACGTTGGTGTATAAAACTTGTCTGTGACGTTGGTGTATAAAACTTGTCTTGTGACATTGGTGTATAAAACTTGTCTTGTGACGTTGGTGTATAAAACTTGTCTTGTGACGTTGGTGTATAAAACTTGTCTTGTGACGTTGGTGTATAAAACTTGTCTTGTGACGTTGGTGTATAAAACTTGTCTGTGACGTTGGTGTATAAAACTTGTCTGTGACGTTGGTGTATAAAACTTGTCTTGTGACGTTGGTGTATAAAACTTGTCTGTGACGTTGGTGTATAAAACTTGTCTTGTGACGTTGGTGTATAAAACGTGTCTTGTGACGTTGGTGTATTAAACTTTTCTTGTGACGTTGGTGTATAAAACTTGTCTATGACGTTGGTGTATAAAACTTGTCTGTGACGTTGGTGTATAAAACTTGTCTGTGACGTTGGTGTATAAAACTTGTCTTGTGACGTTGGTGTATAAAACTTGTCTATGACGTTGGTGTATAAAACTTGTCTGTGACGTTGGTGTATAAAACTTGTCTATGACGTTGGTGTATAAAACTTGTCTTGTGACGTTGGTGTATAAAACTTGTCTTGTGACGTTGGTGTATAAAACTTGTCTATGACGTTGGTGTATAAAACTTGTGACGTTGGTGTATAAAACTTGTCTGTGACGTTGGTGTATAAAACTTGTCTGTGACGTTGGTGTATAAAACTTGTCTATGACGTTGGTGTATAAAACTTGTCTATGACGTTGGTGTATAAAACTTGTCTATGACGTTGGTGTATAAAACTTGTCTTGTGACGTTGGTGTATAAAACTTGTCTGTGACGTTGGTGTATAAAACTTGTGACGTTGGTGTATAAAACCTGTCTTGTGACGTTGGTGTATAAAACTTGTCTGTGACGTTGGTGTATAAAACTTGTCTATGACGTTGGTGTATAAAACTTGTCTTGTGACGTTGGTGTATAAAACTTGTCTGTGACGTTGGTGTATAAAACTTGTGACGTTGGTGTATAAAACCTGTCTTGTGACGTTGGTGTATAAAACTTGTCTGTGACGTTGGTGTATAAAACTTGTCTATGACGTTGGTGTGTAAAACTTGTGACGTTGGTGTATAAAACTTATGACGTTGGTGTATAAAACTTGTCTATGACGTTGGTGTATAAAACCTGTCTTGTGACGTTGGTGTATAAAACTTGTCTTGTGACGTTGGTGTATAAAACTTGTCTGTGACGTTGGTGTATAAAACTTGTGACGTTGGTGTATAAAACTTGTCTTGTGACGTTGGTGTATAAAACTTGTCTTGTGACGTTGGTGTATAAAACTTGTCTGTGACGTTGGTGTATAAAACTTGTCTGTGACGTTGGTGTATAAAACTTGTCTTGTGACGTTGGTGTATAAAACTTGTCTGTGACGTTGGTGTATAAAACTTGTCTGTGACGTTGGTGTATAAAACTTGTCTTGTGACGTTGGTGTATAAAACTTGTCTATGACGTTGGTGTATAAAACTTTTCTGTGACGTTGGTGTATAAAACTTGTGACGTTGGTGTATAAAACTTGTCTATGACGTTGGTGTATAAAACTTGTCTTGTGACGTTGGTGTATAAAACTTGTCTATGACGTTGGTGTGTAAAACTTATGACGTTGGTGTATAAAACTTGTCTGTGACGTTGGTGTATAAAACTTGTCTGTGACGTTGGTGTATAAAACTTGTCTTGTGACGTTGGTGTATTAAACTTTTCTTGTGACGTTGGTGTATAAAACTTGTCTATGACGTTGGTGTATAAAACTTGTCTTGTGACGTTGGTGTATAAAACCTGTCTTGTGACGTTGGTGTATAAAACTTGTCTTGTGACGTTGGTGTATAAAACTTGTCTATGACGTTGGTGTGTAAAACTTGTGACGTTGGTGTATAAAACTTAAGACGTTGGTGTATAAAACTTGTCTATGACGTTGGTGTATAAAACCTGTCTTGTGACGTTGGTGTATAAAACTTGTCTATGACGTTGGTGTATAAAACTTGTCTGTGACGTTGGTGTATAAAACTTGTCTATGACGTTGGTGTATAAAACTTGTCTATGACGTTGGTGTATAAAACCTGTCTTGTGACGTTGGTGTATAAAACTTGTCTGTGACGTTGGTGTATAAAACTTGTGACGTTGGTGTATAAAACTTGTCTTGTGACGTTGGTGTATAAAACTTGTCTATGACGTTGGTGTATAAAACCTGTCTTGTGACGTTGGTGTATAAAACTTGTCTTTTGACGTTGGTGTATAAAACTTGTCTATGACGTTGGTGTATAAAACTTGTCTTGTGACGTTGGTGTATAAAACTTGTGACGTTGGTGTATAAAACTTGTCTTGTGACGTTGGTGTATAAAACCTGTCTTGTGACGTTGGTGTATAAAACTTGTCTTGTGACGTTGGTGTATAAAACTTGTCTATGACGTTGGTGTGTAAAACTTGTGACGTTGGTGTATAAAACTTATGACGTTGGTGTATAAAACTTGTCTTGTGACGTTGGTGTATAAAACTTGTCTATGACGTTGGTGTATAAAACTTGTCTGTGACGTTGGTGTATAAAACTTATGACGTTGGTGTATAAAACCTGTCTTGTGACGTTGGTGTATAAAACTTGTCTTGTGACGTTGGTGTATAAAACTTGTCTGTGACGTTGGTGTATAAAACTTGTCTGTGACGTTGGTGTATAAAACTTGTGACGTTGGTGTATAAAACTTGTCTTGTGACGTTGGTGTATAAAACCTGTCTTGTGACGTTGGTGTATAAAACTTGTCTGTGACGTTGGTGTATAAAACTTGTGACGTTGGTGTATAAAACCTGTCTTGTGACGTTGGTGTATAAAACTTGTCTATGACGTTGGTGTATAAAACTTGTCTTGTGACGTTGGTGTATAAAACTTGTCTGTGACGTTGGTGTATAAAACTTATGACGTTGGTGTATAAAACTTGTCTTGTGACGTTGGTGTATAAAACTTGTCTTTTGACGTTGGTGTATAAAACTTGTCTTGTGACGTTGGTGTATAAAACTTATGACGTTGGTGTATAAAACTTGTCTTGTGACGTTGGTGTATAAAACCTGTCTTGTGACGTTGGTGTATAAAACCTGTCTTGTGACGTTGGTGTATAAAACCTGTCTTGTGACGTTGGTGTATAAAACTTGTCTTGTGACGTTGGTGTATAAAACTTGTCTGTGACGTTGGTGTATAAAACTTTTCTTGTGACGTTGGTGTATAAAACTTGTCTTGTGACGTTGGTGTATAAAACTTGTCTATGACGTTGGTGTATAAAACTTGTCTGTGACGTTGGTGTATAAAACTTGTCTGTGACGTTGGTGTATAAAACTTGTGACGTTGGTGTATAAAACTTGTCTTGTGACGTTGGTGTATAAAACTTGTGACGTTGGTGTATAAAACTTGTCAGTGACGTTGGTGTATAAAACTTGTCTTGTGACGTTGGTGTATAAAACTTGTCTATGACGTTGGTGTATAAAACTTGTCTGTGACGTTGGTGTATAAAACTTGTCTTGTGACGTTGGTGTATAAAACTTGTGACGTTGGTGTATAAAACTTGTCTGTGACGTTGGTGTATAAAACTTGTCTATGACGTTGGTGTATAAAACTTGTCTTGTGACGTTGGTGTATAAAACTTGTCTTGTGACGTTGGCTTATACATTTTGTTGTATCTTGAGTCTTGTGAATATAAAAACAAAGTAGCCAGCTCCCCCATTGATATTGATACACATAGAAAGTTGAAAATATAATCTACATAACGGCCATCTGATTAAAAAAAAACAACTTCTTAAATCCAACTTCTGATCTAGTTACAAGATAAATCTTCACTGCGAACCCGAGACTGAATGCATGCATCACAAATAAGGGCGACATACTAACTTAACCTATGCTAATATAGGTTTAAAACATGGTCGGAATTGTAAACAAGCCCATGTCTGACTGTATTTTGGTTGATGTGTCTGGGTGTCTTTTAAGTAGTAATGGGTCTGGCAGTGTTTTAGTGTTATCTCTGGCTGATATGTGGCTGTATTTCAGTTGATATATCTGGCTGTTGTTCTAATACAATGTCTAGCTCATAAACCTGGCTGTAGCTGTATTTCTGTTGATATATCGTGTTGTATTAATGACGATATGCCTCCTGTTGATATATCGTGTTGTATTAATGACGATATGCCTCCTGTTGATATATCGTGTTGTATTAATGCCAATATGCCTCCTGTTGATATATCGTGTTGTATTATTGCCAATATGCCTCCTGTTGATATATCGTGTTGTATTATTGCCAATATGCCTCCTGTTGATATATCGTGTTGTATTATTGCCGATATGCCTCCTGTTCACATGAACATTAGATTCCCCCCCCCCCCCGTACCCTACACCATGAGCGTATCCTCATAATGTCAGTCGATGTTTAGATGAATGTGTCTATGTTGAGTTGGCAGAGTTTATTCTTTGGTGTATGTAGATCATTTAGTGCAACATAATTATGTCTGATGTGTTGGTGTATGTAGATCATTTAGTGCAACATAATTATGTCTGATGTGTTGTTGTATGTAGATCATTTAGTGCAACATAATTATGTCTGATGTGTTGGTGTATGTAGATCATTTAGTGCAACATAATTATGTCTGATGTGTTGGTGTATGTAGATCATTTAGTGCAACATAATTATGTCTGATGTGTTGTTGTATGTAGATCATTTAGTGTAACATAATTATGTCTGATATGTTGGTGTATGTAGATCATTTAGTGCAACATAATTATGTCTGATATGTTGGTGTACGTAGATCATTTAGTGCAACATAATTATGTCTGATATGTTGGTGTATGTAGATCATTTAGTGCAACATAATTATGTCTGATATGTTGGTGTATGTAGATCATTTAGTGCAACATAATTATGTCTGATATGTTGGTGTATGTAGATCATTTAGTGCAACATAATTATGTCTGATATGTTGGTGTATGTAGATCATTTAGTGCAACATAATTATGTCTGATATGTTGGTGTATGTAGATCATTTAGTGTAACATAATTATGTCTGATGTGTTGGTGTATGTAGATCATTTAGTGCAACATAATTATGTCTGATGTGTTGGTGTATGTAGATCATTTAGTGTAACATAATTATGTCTGATGTGTTGGTGTATGTAGATCATTTAGTGCAACATAATTATGTCTGATATGTTGGTGTATGTAGATCATTTAGTGTAACATAATTATGTCTGATGTGTTGGTTCATGCAGCTGGCATGTAGTTCTTTTTTTGTGTTAGCCTGTCTCCCCCTCATATAATTTTATGTCGGCCTGTCTCTACTTTGACACCCCCCCCCTCGTATACTTTTATGTCGCCCTGTCTGACACCCCCTCCCCCATATACTTTTATGTCGCCCTGTCTGACACCCCCCTCCCCCATATACTTTTATGTCGGCCTATCTGACACCCCCTCCCCCATATACTTTTATGTCGCCCTGTCTGACACCCCCCTCCCTCATATACTTTTATATCGGCCTGTGAGTCTCTAATGTACAACAGACAACTCATCTCTCAAGCTGTCCCAGCATTATTTTGTTCAACAAAGCTTTCAACAATGGTAACCATGGACACGTACAATGCTTTAATCTTTTTAAAAAAAAACCTTTGAATCTTGCACGAAAAAATCAGCTCGAATAAAAATAAAATAAAATAAATACAAAAGTATTTCGACGCAAAAACATTTTTAGCATTCAGAAAATAAAAATATCGAACATATTTAAAAAATAAGATTGATAAGAAATACATAAATGTATCAAGACAAACAAACACTAATGCAATGTTGTTTTCTAAAGGGAAGAGTCATAAAAAAACCTTACGATGCTAGTTGACATGCGCAAAGAATATTTTTTAAAGTATCTTCCATCCTTCTTAGCGAGAATGAGAACAGTCTCAGTGAGTGCTCTCAACTCGGATCTTTACACGCTATAAATTTCTCATTGTCGCAGTAGACCTAACAGAAAGTGTCCGGTTAATTCAACTGACAAAACCAGCATATCTTTCTGGCATCTCTACCCAGTGCTCACCCAGGAGCACGTCCAGCCCCCACACCCCCTGGAATAGAAAATATACACTTTAACCTTCGTCCGCCCCACCCGGAAATTTCATAGTCCCCATCCGGAAGTTTCTAGTCCCCATTCGGAAGTTTCTAGTCCCCACGCCGGAAGTTTCTAGTCCCCATGCCGGAAAGTCTAAGTGCCCACCCCCGGAGCAAAATGTCTGAAAAAAAAGTGTGTAGCCACCCAGCATTCAGTCAATCTTATTACACTATGGGTTTATTCTATTAGTTATTTTTTTTCTATGATAAAATGCTTAAGTTGGAGCTATGGCTAGAATGTTATACAGTTATTTAAGCATAATGACACACTTAAAAGATGAAAAAAAAGTTATTGTCTGATATTGAAAATGTAAAATAAGTTCGTATATTCGTATATACGTATATTCGTATATACGTATATACGTATATACGTATATACATATATACGTATATACATATATACATATATACGTATATACATATATACATATATACGTATATACATATATACATATATACGTATATATATATACATATATACGTATATATATACATATATATATATATATATATATATATATATATATATATATATATATATATATATATACAATATATATATATATATATATATATATATATATATATATATATATATATATAATATATATATATATATATATATATATATATATATATATATATATATATATATATATATATAAGGTTTTGTATAAACAAAAAAATAATGTTTTATAAATGTTAAATACACTTTTTTTTAAAAAAGTGTAGAATTCATAGTAAATTATTGAATTGTACAGAAAACGTTGCTTTAAAGCTTCCTTTTGTACCGTGTACACCCGGTACACAACGCTCGAGTTCACACACCCGCCATGTTGAATGAGCGCATTCACGGCTGATTCACTGACCTCTGACCTCGCCGTTCTGCACGGATTCCGTCGTGCACGTGCGACCTTTGGCTCAAGCGTGAGCTTTGGAACTATCACG
Source organism: Physella acuta (assembly GCF_028476545.2). Lineage (NCBI taxonomy): Eukaryota > Metazoa > Mollusca > Gastropoda > Physidae > Physella > Physella acuta. Next base: position 20,801 of record NW_026732717.1, on the reverse strand, counting down.
TGACCTCGTGTCGCTCAGCCATGCGTGACGACGATTAATTCACCTCTCATTACTGCACATTATTGTGAGAAACACGCAGGAAGTTGACAATGGGGTGGCGAATTACGCGCCAGTGGAGCAGAACTTAGAAGTCTCAAATCAGAACTTAGATGTTTCAAATCAAATGTTTAAATGGTTTATGGTTAAACAATTTCAATAAAAATGTTTTATGCGTTTATATGGGGCTTAATATGTAATGAGGCTTCTAAAAAGTGTAGTTTGATCTTTGTTTGACTCAAATTTGTATCCTTGTATATTTGTATAAATAAAAGCCTTGTGTTTTTTTTAAAAGTTGCTTTTTAATTACTTGCTTTTGTTCTTGAATAGGCATTAAATGCATCTTTTAAGCATATATTCGCTTTATTACATCACGCGATTTCTTAAAAACTTTGACTCTGATAATAACGACAGGGTTAATTATTTCGTTTTTTTGTGTTCTTATTTGTTTTAAATAAAGAAATATTGGTGTGTGTGTGGGGGGGGGGGTTGTCTGATAATTTGATAAGTACCCCACCCTCGTTTATTCTTCAGCAGTTGCGTTTCCCTCAAGGGGGGATATAGTCTAACCGTCGTTGTTGGCCCCCAAGCACACACCCCCCCAATTCATTTCTCACACCCAAGTCTGTAATTGGCTCACTCATAGTCACGTGACCACATGTATGGCAGTCGTCAGGTATAGAATACAACAGGACCAGTTTCGACGTGAGTAAGGTCAGGTGAAGTTTGGGTCAAGTCGACCTATGAAGTTCACGTTGAACTTCAGAAATACCCCTCCACCCCCATTCTTAATGTTCACTCGTCGACACCCCCCTCCCCCACCCCGTCCTTGTTGTCGTCCAGACAATTAAATTGTCCTGCTCCCAATTCCTCTGAAATCTAATTCAAAACATTATTTTTAATGTGTACATTGCAATGCTAATAACTTTAATGTAGCGATTTATTATTTTCAAAATGATAGGTAATTAATGTAATTAAAAGAAGGACATAGAATGTATAAGAAAAAAATAAAGATATTTTGTTTTCTTTATTAACCAGTTGCAGACCAGTGACGTCATTAGTGCGGATGTCATCCTGTGTGGCAATTGAGGGTGTCATCCCCCCCCCCCCCCCATCCCCCCTCTAACAATTTTGCTTTTTCGTTCTGGTGTCACCCCTCTCCTATACTGTTAACTGGCAAAAAGAATCTTTGGAAAGTAAATTTTACAATATTTCGTTGCATGGTGTTTGCTTTAACGTATAATTATTTAGATGTTAAGTGAAACATGTAGATATCCACAATGGACTCGAACTCCCGCCCCTCAATACACACGAGTCAACAATAGCAGTCGAATTTTTTACACCCCGCCCTTATTCTTACCCTACGCGTGGACGTGATAAAACGATAACCTCTACGTAGACAGCACTAGATAGTAGCATCAAGTTAAACTATGACAGGAGGTTAAGCACAGTAGGGGCGGGACTAAGTCAACCTACGATATACAGGCACCAGTAGCGAAGCGAAGGGGGGGGGGGGGGGGGCGGGGGGGGGGGACATATGTCCCCCGGCGCCGACCTAAGGGGGCACCAAAATGGGTTGGAAAAATAAATTGAAAGGTTGAGGGGGGTGCTATCGAAAGTTTGAGGTTTGAGGGGGGAGGGTGCAAATCGAAAGTTTGAGAGGGGGTGCAAATCGAAATCTTGATTGGGGGGGGGGGGGGTGCAATTAAAAGCTGGATTAAACTGGCCTACCTGTTTAGCTTTTAATCCGGTATGACGTCACGTTCTACATTAGACCAGTCTCCCTTCGGCACATTATCCAGTTCATGTCGTCACAACACAGCCACATTAGTTAATAAGAACATCACATCCATTGAATAGGCGACTACATTATATCCAAAAAGGGTATCCACGTGTATTTTCAGGTTATCACGCACTATATATATAACAGCTATATCCACACGTTGTGATCAATTAATGTATATCCACAGAATTATATAACAACCAAATCCACAGCAATTATCGTAACGATAGCAAATCCAGAAACGTATCCACAAAAAGTAGCTACTAACTACACCAAATCCACGGAATGTTGAATTAAATAGTGACCCACGTTTTTAAACGCACACTTTATCCACATCGAAATTTTTCATGATTAAATTTTTTTTTTAATTCACTCACTGAAGATTAAACTTTTACTAACACCTAATCCAGAATGTATCTACGAGGATAATCCAGTGGATGAGCGGGATGAGCGTATTGTGTGTACACAAGTATCGCTTTATCCCATCCAAGTCAGCTCACATACACACACCGTGTTAACACACCGTCTAACACACCGTGTAGCGACAGGTACGCTTCAAGCTGTGGGGAAGAAAAAAGTAAACAGTATAAGCCACAGTTAATCAATTAATAGGTCTAGTTTTTTTTTTCCTTTTTTAACTAGGATTTGAGGATAAAATATCCCGGGGAGGGGAGAGGGGGTGGAGCTATTACACCGTGTTTACTGATCGTGTTTGGGGGTCTGGTTTATCGATGAAAATGATTTTTTTTAAGGACGGTCTAGGGCGGTGAAATTGCACGCGCATAGATGACAGAATCTGTACTCAGCTAAGACGGTGATTATAAAAATACGCGCTTTGAAGAGACACGGTTTAAACCTCGTCAGACCAAAACAATCAATAGTTTTTCATTAGGCCGTTGGCTGTGTCTGTGAATTTATTTTTTTTTAACAAAGATATTGAAGTAAAAATATCTAGCCTAAATAAGACTTTTTTTTTTAAAGTGGACGTTATGATTGAAGGTCTTTTCAAGGAGCAATTCGCAAATTTCTGAGCAGAAAAATAAATATCAATAGCTAATTGTTTGTTATTGGTTTTTGTTTATAGCATAACTTATTGCGTGATTTTTTGTCAATCAGTTTTAATTAAGACAAACAAAGCCAGATGTGCATTAAAACGATGCATTTTAAGGGAAGATTGTAGTTCTAGTTTCTGGATAGCTTGACCTGGCAAAGTTGGCTATTTAAAGATCTAGTTTCTGGATAGCTTAATTGCATAAAGTCTGCTATTTAAAGATCTAGTTTCTGGATAGTTTAACTCTACATGGTCGGATATTTAAAGATCTTATGTCTGGATAGCTTAACTCTACAGACGTGGCTATTTAATAATATGGATAGCTTGTTGGCTATTTAAAGATCTGATATCTGGATGTCATAAATTAACAAAATTGGCTATTTAAAGATCTAATGTCTGAATAGCTTAATTCAACAGAGTCGGCTATTTAAAGATCTAATGTCTGGATAGCTTAACTCAACAGGAAGAGTTTGCTATTTAAAGACAAAAGCCATTGAACACAAAGCTCTAGTTTTACAGGTAGATTTAAGTGTTACAGAGCAGCGTCTGTCCGATCAGGTAAGCATTAATTGTGAACATGGGGTGGGGGGGGGGGGAGTATGGGGGGGAGTATGGGGGGATGTGCTCACCCTACCAAAATAACTGATTAGGAATTTCATTTAAAAGATAATTATGCAATTTTCACTACTAAACAATACGGATGATTTAGTTGTTAACGGCAACGTATTGCCCCGTGAAGTAATACTGATAGAGATTTACAGATACCTCGACCTGTACAGCGCAGATAAAGATAGATTGAGATGTTTAGTCAGCTGCTTGGTGAGACACACCAACCATACCAACCATACCAACTACACCAACCACAGCAACCATACCAACCACACCAACTACACCAACCACAGCAACCATACCAACCACACCAACCACAGCAACCATACCAACTACACCAACCACAGTAACCACACCAACCACACCAACTACACCAACCACACCAACCACAGCAACCACAGCAACCACACCAACTACACCAACCACACCAACCACAGCAACCACACCAACCACACCAACTACACCAACCACACCAACCACAGCAACCATACCAACCACACCAACTACACCAACCACACCAACCACAGCAACCATACCAACCACACCAGCTACACCAACCACAGCAACCACAGCAACCATACCAACCACACCAACTACACCAACCACAGCAACCACAGCAACCACGCAATTCACACCAACAGAACCAACCACACCGATCACAGTAAGGAAACCGACACACCTACCATATCAACCAGAGCAACCCTACCATACACAGGAACCACAGGGACCACACCAACCACAGCAGCCACACCAACTACAGCAAACATACCAACCATACCAACGTCAGCAATCATAACAACCACACCAACCACACTTCTATAAGAACCCCACATACCACAGTAACCACATATACCAACCACATCAACCAGACCACCTTCGGTAATTCGCTAGCCTACTCCCCAGCCCCTCCCCCCCCCCCCCCCCAAACCCACCCGGCATCCTAACAAAGGAAACAATCACACTCACTGAATGAAACTATTAGATCTAGATAGTTCCTTTTGTAGTTTGTTTCCTTTCTACCTACCAACCATGAAATGGGGTCAAGCAAATAAAATCTTGTGAAACCGGAAGTCCTCTGTTCAGCTCAAGTCAAGGTATTTGTTTCCGGGTTGGTTATTGATCATGCAATCCTTGTGAGAATAGCTGACCATAAAACTACAAAAGTTTGGCCTTAAACTTGAACGGTTGTGTTAGAAGTGCTTTCAAAACATAAGCTTCAAAGTAAATTCATTTTATGACGTCTGCCAATGACGTCACATGGAGGTGGAGGTTCCTGGTTTTTGGGAAGGTTTATAACGGCAGGAAATTGTTACGTAACTGATTATATCGTGTCTTTCTTAGATGTAATACTAATGAGAAACATTATGTTATGTCAGTTATACAATTGTCGTTATGAAATAAAATGAATGTACATTAGTTTTGTTCATGCACATTGATTGGTGTTTAAAAAAAAATAGAAAAATCTAAGATCATCAACCACTGGACCGTCGATGAGGGGGGGGGGGGGTGGAGAAGCAAAGGTTTCCTGATTAAAATGAGGGTGGGGGGGGGGACAGTCCGGTTGTGTGGAGGGCAGTGTCGGAGCCAGGATATTTAGCGCCCTAGGCAAAACTTATTAAAAGCGCCGCCCCCCCCCCCCCGCAATTTTTTTCGTGTCCCCGTATTATCAGAGGCGTAGCGACCCTTCCCGGCACCGTGGGACAAACTTTCGATTTGCACCCCCCCCCCCCCCCCTCAAACTTTCAATTTGTTTTTCCAACCCATTTTCGCGCCCCTCCCCCCCCCCCCCCCCCCCCCACGGAGAGCTCCTAGGCGACCGCCTAGTTCGCCTTATAGGTAGCGCCGACCCTGCTGGAGGGTATTGGTTTAAAGTGAAAGTACAAGATCAATACAACAGTTCATTTTGTATGGCCCCCGAGTGTGTGTGTGTGGGGGGGGGGGGGGGGGGTAGATGTCTGACATCTGGTATGGGGAGTATGGACATTATTTCACATCCGGACATGGGATGTCTCGACATCTTATAGAACCAGGACATTGGATGACTGGACATCCTTTTACTACCGGACATTGAGAGCACTGCCTGTGTGGGGATGGGGGGGGATGGGCGGAGTTCTATTCAAGGTTTTGTGTTGGGTGCATCATCCAGTTGACAGGTTCTATTCAAGGTGACTGTACTCACGGTCTGTCTTTGTGCATGTGTGTGTATGTGTGTGTGTATGTATGTGTGTGAGTGTGTGTGACGTGAGGTACCGAGGGCAAGAGCCATTCCTTTAATTGACAAGGGGGACAATGCGGCGGGTGAAAAGGTCAAACCCTACCCAGGGGTCACGACTGACAGGCCGGTGGTTCGCTGCATGACGTCACCTATCCTAGACGTCACTGAGACGTCAGGACGTGTTAACACAAACAGCTAGAGCTGGTGGAAGCTTGTATCAACTAGTGTTCATGGACGTCAACAGTCAGGGGGGGGGGGGGGTTGAGGGTTTTGAGTTATCACCCCACACACACACACACACGTCACATTGATAAACATCAAATGTTGACTCATATTAAGAAAAACACGAATCAGTATAATCGATATCGATTACGGAATTTTAAATCCAGTACAAAGTTATTTCTATTTTCCTTATTTAATACTCGTATCATTATGAGATCACCCTGTCCAGCCCCCCCCCCCCCCCCCCATCCTGCAGGCTGCCATTCTAGCAGAGAACATGCCACTACCTAGTATTGAGACAACTATCTCATTTAAATATGTATAACCTATCTGAATTATAATATCAATAGTGTCAGCTTCCTTTTTGTCTAAACTGATATCACTTGCGTAAATGTATTTTAGGGTTCTACAATATTCATTGTATTGTAATGTTTATAAACTAGCTACAACGCGTGACGTTAATAAATATCTTGAGAACTCTGGAACATTTCTCTAAGGACTAGCAGAATTCCCCGTCTCCGTGTGGGTTGGCTTCTAATATATGTAAGTACCGATGTATTCCGTCAGAGAGCGAATGATTTGCATGCGTGAGTTAATTTTAGTAATGGATCACAAGCGACAGCGGAAATTGTGTACATTTCTTTAAAAGATTCAACGGCCTTGAGCGTGACCTTCCATTACATGTCCTTCACCGCACAGGCTCTAAAATTACCAGGGCCGTTTAAAGATGGCGTCTCTTTGAGTTTTCAGGAACAATTGCAACAAGCAGGTCTAGTTTAACGGGTGGAGTGGTCAGGTGATTGTTTAGTCTGTCTGTTGTGTTTGGGGCGGGGGAGGGTCTGTGTTGAGTGCTAGATGGTGGGTGAGGGAGGCAGAAGCTGCAGACATTGAAGGGTTCTAGGGCCGCGTGTTAACAAATGTACAGGGAGGTGAGTGAGAAAGGCATTGAAGTGCTCTAGGACCACTCTAGGGGCACTCTAGGGCCATTTATGGCCACTCTAGGGCCACTTCGGGCCGCTCTAGGGCCACTCTAGGGCCACTCTAGGGCCGCTTACGGCCACTCTAGGGCCACTCTAGGGCCACTCTAGGGCCACTCTAGGGCCACTCTAGGGCCACTCTAGGGCCACTCTAGGGCCGCTCTAGGGCCGCTCTAGGGCCGCGTGGTAACAAATGTACAGGGATAAGGCAAGTGTTGCAGGCAAGTGTGGCAGGTAAGTGTTGCAGGTAAGTGTTGCAGGTAAGTGTTGCAGGCAAGTGTTGCAGGTAAGTGTTGCAGGTAAGTGTTGCAGGTAAGTGTTGCAGGTAAGTGTTGCAGGCAAGTGTTGCAGGCAAGTGTTGCAGGTAATTGTTGCAGGTAAGTGTTGCAGGCAATTGTTGCAGGTAAGTGTTGCAGGTAAGTGTTGCAGGTAAGTGTTGCAGGTAAGTGTTGCAGGTAAGTGTTGCAGGTAAGTGTTGCAGGTAAGTGTCGCAGGTAAGTGTTGCAGGTAAGTGTTGCAGGTAAGTGTTGCAGGTAAGTGTTGCAGGTAAGTGTTGCAGGCAAGTGTTGCAGGCAAGTGTTGCAGGTAAGTGTTGCAGGCAAGTGTTGCAGGCAAGTGTTGCAGGCAAGTGTTGCAGGCAAGTGTTGCAGGCAAGTGTTGCAGGTAAGTGTGGCAGGTATGTGTGGCAGGTAAGTGCGGCAGGTAAGTGTTGCAGGCAAGTGTTGCAGGCAAGTGTTGCAGGCAAGTGTTGCAGGCAAGTGTTGCAGGTAAGTGTTGCAGGCAAGTGTTGCAGGCAAGTGTTGCAGGCAAGTGTTGCAGGTAAGTGTTGCAGGCAAGTGTTGCAGGCAAGTGTTGCAGGCAAGTGTTGCAGGTAAGTGTTGCAGGCAAGTGTTGCAGGCAAGTGTTGCAGGCAAGTGTTGCAGGCAAGTGTGGCAGAAAGTGTTGCAGGTAAGTGTGGCAGGCAAGTGTGGCAGTTTAGTGTGTTAGTTGCTCAACTTGGCCCTGCAGTACCAGCACCGCTCAATCCCACACCACCCTTGAACCACCCCCACCCCACGTAAGTTTCTCTTAGATCATGTATTTGTATGTGCACTTGTCTGTAAACAAAGTGTCCAAATTTGCTCTTCCGTTTGTCAGGTCCTCTTGTCGGCATGCATAACTCAGCGCGACCTGATTGGTTTACTGCCGTGAACTCGCTGACTGCTGAGACTAGACAACAACACCTACATCTTACTGGTGCAGGAGCGAGACACCAAAGGGGGAGCACTGTGTTTGTTTTTAACGGGTGTTTACATCAAGCAAGGTATTGCAACAGGGGAAGTTGAAGTAGTTGAGTGGGATGTTCAGGCAAGTTGTTTAGGTAGGCCAAGGTAGTTCATTTTGGTTACCTTAAAGTTCTGGGCCAAGGTAGTTAATTTTGGTTAGTTGTTTAGGTAGGCCAAGGTAGTTAATTTAGGTTAACTTAAAGTTCTGGGCCAAGGTAGTTAATTTTGGTTAGTTGTTTAGGTAGGCCAAGGTAGTTAATTTTGGTTACCTTAAAGTTCTGGGCCAAGGTAGTTAATTTTGGTTAGTTGTTTAGGTAGGCCAAGGTAGTTAATTTAGGTTAGTTGTTTAGGTCTGGGCCAAGGTAGTTAATTTAGGTTAACTTAAAGTTCTGGGCCAAGGTAGTTAATTTTGGTGCATTGTTTTATGCTGAGGTTGGGCATTTTTTTGAAAAGATATCACGGTCTTGGGTTAAGGCGGTTATTTTTTTTTAGATATATACATTGATTGCTGGGGTAAAATAGGTTGATTCTCGTTTCGATTGTGTTTGTTTGTTTGTTTATTTGTTTGTTCAGTACAGATGTAATTAACGTGGCTCACTTTTGTTTGATTATAAACGCTGGTAATAAGATAAGAGCAACCGTTTCGAATTCTATAAGAAAATAAAATCCTACCGCAATAATTGCCTCAACTGTTTGCATGTGGGGAAGGTGGAAGTTACTACTGTTGGCCCAGGTAAGGTGGAAGTTACTACTGTTGGCCCAGGTAAGGTGGAAGCTACAACTGTTGGCCCAGGTAAGTTACAACTGTTGGCCCAGGTAAGGTGGAAGCTACAACTGTTGGCCCAGGTAAGTTACAACTGTTGGCCCAGGTAAGGTGGAAGTTACAACTGTTGGCCCAGGTAAGGTGGAAGTTACAACTGTTGGCCCAGGTAAGGTGGAAGTTACAACTGTTGGCCCAGGTAAGGTGGAAGTTACTACTGTTGGCCCAGGTAAGGTGGAAGTTACAACTGTTGGTCCAGGTAAGGTGGAAGTTACAACTGTTGGTCCAGGTAAGGTGGAAGTTACAACTGTTGGCCCAGGTAAGGTGGAAGTTACAACTGTTGGCCCAGGTAAGTTACAACTGTTGGCCCAGGTAACGTGGAAGTTACAATTGTTGGCCCAGGTAAGTTACAACTGTTGGCCCAGGTAAGGTGGAAGCTACAACTGTTGGCCCAGGTAAGTTACAACTGTTGGCCCAGGTAAGGTGGAAGCTACAACTGTTGGCCCAGGTAAGTTACAACTGTTGGCCCAGGTAAGGTGGAAGTTACAACTGTTGGCCCAGGTAAGGTGGAAGTTACAACTGTTGGCCCAGGTAAGGTGGAAGTTACAACTGTTGGCCCAGGTAAGGTGGAAGTTACTACTGTTGGCCCAGGTAAGGTGGAAGTTGCAACTGTGGGCCCAGGTAAGGTGGAAGTTACAACTGTTGGCCCAGGTAAGGTGGAAGTTACAACTGTTGGTCCAGGTAAGGTGGAAGTTACAACTGTTGGTCCAGGTAAGGTGGAAGTTACAACTGTTGGCCCAGGTAAGTTACAACTGTTGACCCAGGTAACGTGGAAGTTACAACTGTTGGCCCAGGTAAGGTGGAAGTTACAACTGTTGGCCCAGGTAAGTTACAACTGTTGGCCCAGGTAAGTTACAACTGTCGGCCCAGGTAAGTTACAACTGTTGGCCCAGGTAACGTGGAAGTTACAATTGTTGGCCCAGGTAAGTTACAACTGTGGGCCCAGGTAAGGTGGAAGTTACAACTGTTGGCCCAGGTAAGTTACAACTGTTGGCCCAGGTAAGTTACAACTGTTGGCCCAAGTTAAGTTACAACTGTTGGCCCAGGTAAGATTCGACTTTTGCAAAGATCTCTGGATGATATGATCATGTATTACAGTAGACCATGTTTAATACCAGGTATTATACTAGAGCTATTAATTGTACGCGAAAACGTTTTTGATGATACCATTATGTTGTATAGAGCCTTTACGGGAATCAATATATTTTATAGATACTTGGATGATACCACTATGTTTTATAGATATTTGGATTATAGCACTCTGTTTTATAGATATGTGTATTAGAGCACTATGTTTTATAGATACTTGGATGATACCACTATGTTTTATAGATATTTTGATTATAGCACTCTGTTTTATAGATATTTGGATTATAGCACTGTTTTATAGATATTTGGATTATAGCATTCTGCTTTATTGGTGCATGGATGATAGTACTCTGTTATCATCTGTTTTATAGATATTCGGATTATAGCACTGTTTTATAGATATTTTGATTATAGCACTGTGTTATAGATATTTGGATTATAGCACTGTTTTATAGATATTTGGATTATAGCACTGTTTTATAGATATTTGGACTATATCACTCTGTTTTATTGATACATGGATGATAGTACTCTGTTATCATCTGTTTTATAGATACTTAAAGATACCACACCGTTTGACAGATGTTTGGCCGATACAGAAGAATCGCTGTTTTATTTCCCAGACGTGTTTGTGGAATCTTCTGATTTATAAGTCGTTACCTGGGGTAGGTATGACGTGATGTAGGTAAATGGATTGGGTGTCGGGTAAATTCATGGGATTAGCCCATTATTGCCAGCACACCTGAACAACAACCACGCGATCATTTGTCTTGGAGCTTCAGAAGAGTGGCGTCCATTGAAAGGGAGTCTAGAGTTTAGCTATGTCACAGGGGTGTTCAGGTAATTTGGGCTTTGACATTTCATCTACTTCATCTACTTCCCTCAATCCTCTGACCCTCCAGACCCTTGAACACTCTATTTCTCAATTTCCCTCAAATCTTCTGTTCATGGTTTCCCCTCAACTTCTGTCCTTCCATTCCCATCAACCTTCTGTCCCCCAGACCCCTTAACTCCCTGTCCCCCATTCCCTTCAATCACCTGTACCCTATTGTCCTCAATCCTCTGTACCTCCAGACCCCCCCCCCCCCCCAACCCACTACCAATCTTGATAAATAAGTATTATCGAGGCGTGACACAATACTGGAGATCTGCATCAGTGAACTTTAATTTCATGTCTTCAATCTTAACCCAGATGTTAATTATATAACGGATCGTATTATCTTCACAAACCTATGCTGTATGAAACACTACACCACAAAACGTGTTGACGATCACAAAATCTAGTCTCTCGTTACAACAAATACCGTCAGATCCTTCTCAATAAAATCTCTTAAGAAATAGCACACATATTCATGCTAAACCCCGCCTAAGCTGAAAGTGATTCCCCTTCAAATTTCCGCAGAGCTAAACGAAAATATTTCTACGATATTCCTAACGTGAAATAAAAATCGATGGTTACATCTGTGGGATTAGGGTACGGATAGTGTGTACTCTGCTGTTTTGTTTTAAGGAGGCTAATTGTGTGTGATGGGGGGCTATTTATAGAAATGATGGAGTACCACACGTGAGAGTGGGGAAAAAATAATTGTGGGCGGGGGTAAAAGTGGGAGGTGTTACGTTTGTGGGGGTGGGGTAGCAGACGAGATGGTGATGAATTTAAATAAAACGATAATTGAAATAATTGATTACGTGATCAAATAATGAAAAAAAAAGCAATAAAATAATTGATTTGTATTTTTTTATAAAAGCAATATTCTAATAGGAATTTCAGGATTTATCGAAATTCTTGAAACCTGTGTTACCAATGTTATTTGGACTTTATTCAAAAACTTTTGAGTTGGACTGGAAAAATACTCGGTAAAACTTTCAATTGGACTGGAAGAAAATTCTCTGGTAACTTCAAATTGGAATGGAATAAGACTCTAGAAAGTTGAAATCGGACTGGATTAAATCTCTCTAGAAACTTCAAACTGGAAAGGATTAAATCTCTCTAGAAACTTCAAACTGGACAGGATTAAATCTCTCTAGAAACTTCAAACTGGACAGGATTAAATCTCTCTAGAAACTTCAAACTGGACAGGGGTTAAATCTCTCTAGAAATGTAAAATTGGACTGGATAAAATCTCTGGATATAATCTGTCCAGAAACTTAAATCTTTAATAAATAAAATCTTTCAAGAAACTTAAAATTGGTCTGGATAAAATTGGACTGGAAGAAAACTCATCTGTCCCGGGTAGTTACGGGCGTTAGCTCAGCCAATGAGGCGTTAATGTGTTTAGGTGATATTAGATTTTTTTTTCCCTCACCTCACACAATGACTGGCGGAGATTCATGTGTCTAGCCAAAATAAGAATTGTATTCGTGATGTATCTGTGTCAAGGAGGACTCAGAATTGTATTCCTGATTCATCTGTATCTAGCAGAAATTAACATTGTAATCGTGATTCATCTTTGACTAGGAGAAATTAGAATCTTGTACGTTGTGTGTGTGGGGGGGGGGGGGGGGGGGGGGGGTAGGGAGGGGGAGAAGGGGGGTCTACAATGTTTAAAACAGAGAGAGAGAGAGACATTGAAACCAAGGACAGTAACAGAAAAACGTGTTTTTAGAATTAATAATGAAGAGGGTGGGGGGGGGGGGGGTGCATTTGTTAGGCGCTAACACGATCATGCTGGTACTATCTGATCGTCTAAGTAACAATTCGATATCTTCTTCAGATGTTTTGTCCGTGGGGTATTTTAACTGTAAGATGTTTTCTGTGGCGTTATTGAGTCTTGTTATCTCAGACACCTCCAGTACATGTAAACATTCAAGACACACGCTCACACACACACACATACACACACCACACACACGCACACCACACAAACGAACAATTACCAGTACACATACACTTAGACGTACAGTACCCAGTACAACTACACTACCGTGTACACGTTTGTACATAGACCGCGCATCTTTCAATCTTCTCCACCCATCAAACCAACAAAACAACAAAACAAAACAAAACAAAAAGCGTTTACCCCGACATTTGATAATATCGTTTTTTGTCTTATCCGTATTTGATGAATCAATCTTTAATCAGGACAAATTAAACCAAGCTTCGGTGCAGACAAACGTTTCACTGCTCATTCTCAGATTAGCTTTAGATACGTGTTTGATGTTAAGTTTGGGGAGGGGGTGAGGGGGGATGGGACGTGCAGCATAGACGTCTGAGTGCACGTGAGTTATTTTTAATGAGTTAACGAGGGGAGCTCGCTGATGGGAAGAACGTAGAGCATCAACTGCCAACTGAGCTGCACAAAAACAGAAGCATTAATTTTCAATCAAATTAATTAGTTTGATCAAAGGAAGGCGCCTTGCCCAGGCAATCACTTGTAGTTTTACTTCAGATATATTTAGTCATTGTTTGTTTCAAGTATCTGAGATATTAGCATCAAGTATCTGAACAGTTTGATATATTTGTATCAAGTATCTGATAAGTATGAGATATTTGTATCAAGTATCTGAGAAGTTTGAGATATTTGTATCAAGTATCTGAGAAGTTTGAGATATTTGTATCAAGTATCTGAGAAGTTTGATATATTTGTATTAAGTATCTGATCAGTTTGATATATTTGTATCAAGTATCTGATCAGTATGAGATATTAGTATCAAGTATCTGATCAGTTTGATATATTTGTATCAAGTATCTGAACAGTTTGATATATTTGTATCAAGTATCTGAACAGTTTGAGATATTTGTATCAAGTATCTGAGAAGTTTGAGATATTTGTATCAAGTATCTGAGAAGTTTGAGATATTTGTATCAAGTATCTGAGAAGTTTGATATATTTGTATTAAGTATCTGAGCAGTTTGAGGTTTTAGTATCAAGTATCTGAGTAGTTTGATATATTTGTATCAAGTATCTGAGAAGTTTGAGATATTCGTATCAAGTATCTGAGCAGTTTGAGGTTTTAGTATCAAGTATCTGAGTAGTTTGATATATTTGTATCAAGTATCTGAACAGTATGAGATATTTGTATGAAGTATCTGAGAAGTTTGATATATTTGTATCAAGTATCTGATCAGTATGAGATATTTGTATCAAGTATCTGAGAAGTTTGATATATTTGTATCAAGTATCTGATCAGTTTGAGATATTTACTGCACACGTTTCTGCTGTACATAACTCAAGTTCAGTAATACAACCATCCAAACGGACAGAGCGAGTTTTTTACACACTTGACAATAGTCTTAAAACATGACACAAAAATAAAACCTGTGAAATAAATTATGTTGATACGTCTGTCACTACAAGATCAAGCCCTTAGAAAAATAAGATGTGCTTTCAAAATATTTGAAAGTCTAATTGCTTAAAAAAAATTCAAATTCAAACGAAGATGCTAAAGTTATTTCTACTTTATAAAAATAAATAAAAAAATACACATCTAATTTAATCTCGTGCAAAGCACGGCCGTATAAAAAAAAAATCTACGTTTAAACCCACGCTCTATACCATCGCAATTTGCATCAACTTGTTAGTGAAGGGAAAAAAAATCAGGTCAATATTTTCCAACGATTTTTTTTAACATCCCCACTCCAAAATAAACCTACAAGTAAACAAATGTTTAATTGATTCTAACAATTACGGGGTGTCTGTCTCTCCCAATCCCTCATACTTTTTAATCGTCCTGTCAAAGGAAATATTCAGGTCGATCGCGGACGGAAGAGAAAACAGCTCCGATGGATGAAATAGAATTTTGGGGCAAGCAAATTTCTGGAGCGTCTTGCGTGGCATGCAGGGTGTTGGGTTTCAGGCAAGCCACGCTGGGGTTTATACACGCCACGCTCCAAAGTAAACACGCGGAAATCGATACATCAAGTTCGTTTAAAACATCAAGTCTGATTGAAATATCAAGGTTAAACTCGGAAGCGGATTCCGAAAGTTTGCTTTAAAGTAGCAACTTAAAAAAAAAAAAGATGTCGAGGGTTTACGTTTTAAAAAAAAATAAACCGGGAGTGATCTCCCCTAAACTTTCTCGAATATTCTTATATAAAATAACAGGGGATGGGAACTCGGGCTACAGACATGATTTTTAATCCATTTTAAATACTTAAAGTTTTAAAAATATAATAAAATCTCGTAGACAAATTAATTGCACACCAAGTGAACGCCAAATAAAAAAGCGCATAATAGTGCGCAATATTATTAGTACTTTAAAAATTTACATTAGTTTTTTGAGAAATCGGAAGTAGCGTAAATTACTACTTCCGGTCTACGGAAATTACTCAAAATTTGAAAAAAGGTAGAGAATTAGATCTTTTACTTACATGTGAAATTTCATTTATCTATCTGAAATAGTACTCAAGTTATAGGCTTTTGAAAAATTCAAAGTAGGAAAAGTACCACTTCCGGTTATCGAAAATCGCTCAAAAGTTGATACGGATCTACGATTTTGATAAAATACTTATATATGAAATTTCATCAACCTAGCTGTAACGGTACTCAAGTTATCGTGTTTACACACGGACAGACAGACAGACACACAGACAGACACACAGACATACGGACAAGATTGCAAAATTATGTTTTTCCGTATCAGTTAGATGTAAAATGTCGAGATTTGTAAAAATCTCGGATTTTTTTTTGCACGATTACAATACTTTCTCTATACTTCGTATATACGAGAAAGTAAAAAGGTTTTTATGCAACGTCATTTTAATAGGTTGAGCGTAAAGATTCAGAAAGAAATAATTTTTTAAAAATACATGGTTTATTTATAGCAAATCTAGGTATTTCGAGTGATCGGCATATATATATATAATATTATATTATAATATACATATAATATATATATATATATATATATATATATATATATATATATATATATATATATATATATATATATATATATATATATATATATATATATAAATTAGTAGGTTAAGTGGCATAATTTAAATATAGGAGCTCATGAGGGAGTATAGAGAAGAATAGAAGCATGCTTCTTTAGCTTTCAATTTTTTAGATAATACAATATCGATCTACGTTTTAAGCGTGAAACTTCAAATTATGTGGGTTCTTTAAACTCATTTAATATATTTTTACATTTTTTTTTATAGATAACTGGAAATGTTTATAATAAATACACACGACTTCGAGACTTTCCCGCACCCCCACGCATACTTATCGCATGTATCTCACCTTCATGTAATAGACATACGGAAATAATTTAATAATAATAATTTAATTTATAAAGCTTATAATAAATACACACAACTAAGTGACTTTCCCCTCATTCCCCCCCCCCGGGCATTGTTATTGTTTCTACTGCAGAAATTAAACCAAGGAAAATAATCGAAACAAGTAACTTGTCGGCTGTAAGGAGCTTTAGGTTTTTCAAGTTTATTGTCTGTATATTTTTTGTCATACGTCAAAAAACATTACATCGGGTAGAAAAGAATTTACTTTTTTTTTTTACTTTGTTTTGGTGTTGGGAAAAAAAAATTATATAATTAGTCATTTGACGTAACAAACAAAAGACATCTTTATTCGGGAACGGGAAATCCCGCAGGTTATTATTTGTGTTTTTTTTTTGAGCATTTGTTTTGTCTGTCTTTTTTGCGCACGAAGGGGAATTCGTTTTGGTCGGTGGCACCAGAAAGCTCTATTATAGACACCCGCACCAAACTAAAAGAAGATATAAAATTTTATATACAAGATTGTTATTTTTAATGAAAGACGGGTGAAGTAACAAAAGACATCTTCATTCGGGAACGGGAATTCCCGCAGGTTAATAGTTATCTTTTTTTCCGTTTTCGTTTTTGTCTGTCCTTTTTTTGCGCACGAAGTGGAATTAATTTTTGTCGGTGTCACCAGAAAACTCTTTTATAGAGACCTGCACCAAACTACAAGTAGGTATACAATTTTAAATATTAGAATATTATTTTTAGACATTTTAATTCAGGAACGGGAATACCCGCAGGTTATCAGTTCTCTTAACACACTACTGCTGACAATTGATCTCAACCATCATGTCGACTGAGTTCAAGATTTCAGCACATACTTGTGTATTAGCGCCTTATTAGTTGCCCCACAACCCACTGACAACCGCATGACACCCGATCTCAAGGCTTTGTTTCAGCAAAGCGTAGATGTTTAGCATGGCAATAGGCATCGTCCTTCAGTATAAATAACCAAAATTAGCAACCAATCTCAAGGCTTTGTTTCAGCAAAGCGCAGATGGACGAGGGGCTGCCACTGTTTGTTTTTTATTTCAAGTATTTAGCATCTTATTGCGGACGCCCGTTAGAGCTCATAATTAATCATTCAATTTTATGATCTCTGAAATACTTTATGCGGATGTCGTAGAGAACATTGCATGTTTTGTTTTTACAAACTGTCACTTTTAAATAGGTATCAAGATTTCCACATCTACAAAATCTTCACATCTCCATGGGCCCCTCTTTAAAACTTTTTTTACTGTCATACTACCACTATAATTTATTTAAATATATTTCTGAATCAGTTGATATTTATAATTGTACTATGCATACTGCCTAGTTTCGCTACCAACACAACGCTAACACAACACTAACCGGGACGGCTATTATTATATAAAATTGTATATCTTCTTGTAGTTTGGTGCAGGTCTCTATATAAGAACTTTCTGGTGAGACCGACAAATCTAGTATATAAAAGTTTATATTTCTTTTAGTTTGGTGCAGGTGTCTATAAAAGTGCTTCCTGGTGCGACTGACCAAAACGAATTCCCCTTCGTGCGCAAAAAAAAGACAAACAAAACGAATGCCGAAAAAAAAAACACAAATAATAACCTGCGGGAATTCCCGTTCCCGAATAAATATGTCTTTTGTTTGTTACGTCAAATGACTTTGATTAATAAATATTTAGTTAACAGTACTATATACACACACACACACATACACACACACACACACATATATATATATATATATATATATATATATATATATATATATATATATATACACATATAGATATATATATATACATATATATACATATATATACATATATATACATATATATATATACATATATATATACATACACATATATATATATATATATATATATATATATATATATATATATATATATATATATATATATATATATATATATATACATTTATATTATACCTACATAGTTAATCGAGTGTGTATTGATACCTACATAGTTCATCAAGTGTATATTTATACGTACATAGTTCATCAAGTATGTATTTATACGTACATAGTTCATCAAGTGTGTATTTATACCTACATAGTTCATCAAGTGTGTATTTATACCAACATAGTTCATCAAGGGTGTGTGTTTATAGCTACCTAGTTCATCAAGTGTGTATTTATACCTCTATAGTTCATTAATTGTGTATTTATACCTACGTAGTTCATCAATTGTATATGTATACCTACATAATTCATTATAGATGTGTGTATTTATACCTACATAGTTCATTGAGTGAGTGTATTTATACCTAAATAGTTCATCAAGTGTGTATTTATAGCTACATAGTTCATCAAGTGTATATTTATACCTACATAGTTCATCAAGTGTATATTTATACCTACATATTTCATTATAGATGTGTGTATTTATACCTACATAGTTCATTGAGTGAGTGTATTAATACCTAAACAGTTCATCGAGTGCCATCGGGTCGTTTGAACGACCTCCAGACATATTCACCTGATGAGAAGATCCCCATCATAAAAGATGGCTGCTGGAGTAATTAATTAACGATCACAGGAAAAACAAGGAGATTATAGTCAACTCCATTCCGTTGTACGGACTCGTGACTCAAAGAGCTATCTGATCGTTAAATCAAACGTTAAAGGGCGATAACCATTTGGCCATAGAAGCATCTATAAAAAGGTTGTTTGGAGATCAGTTATCTACCTTATTTATAAACAAGTTTGAAGATTTTTTGTAAATATATTTTCTTACAACATGACAGTGAACAATTTGAAAAAAAAAGTTAACAAGTATTTAAACTCCGGTAACGTTTTTTTTTTTTTTTGGTTTTGTAATTCAATTATTTTTTTTTTAATTTGCCGCAACATTTCTGCACCCCTATCGACATGGTGCAGAGGATGAACGCAGTCGACGGTGCGAATAGGATAAAGATCTAAGCCTAGCCGCTTGGCGTGCTGCGAGCCTGATAACGAGATGCTTGCGTGATACGCATTTGATTTATCGTAGAAAACGAGCGTCGGTCGCTGAGGCTCGGAGAAAGAGATGGAAAGTTATTGCCCCTGTATAAAACACTTGCGCACGCGAGTCGGCGCGATGGCAATGCGCGAGTGATTTATTCACACTGAATTTCAAATATCCTGTACGGTAGGTTGGTGGTGGTACGGCTAAACAATACCGTGACAGAGGTTCACACAATCTAGTACACCAATCTAAATAGTTAGTGAAGAAAAAAAATCTGAGGTACGAAATAGATTTACGGTGCTTCAATGTTTAAAAAGCTTAATCACACCTTTTCTCAAACCTTTTAAAGTTGTTTTTTTCTGATCATTAATATTTTAAGCACTAATTAGTGAAATGGAATTATTGCGTAATAGTTCTGAGGGATAAGGCCGAGTAGCTTTTGGACATGATAGTTTGGTTCATTTAGAGCATACCATATAAAAAAATGGAGGTAAATAAATAACGTGATCCAGGGGGAGCGATATATATATATATATATATATATATATATATATGTGACGAGCGAACATTTATCCTGCCGACAACGCCAATTGTAACGAGCCAACAGTTACCATGCTCGCAACGCCACATGTAATGAGACCTAATTGCCTGTAGTGCCACGTGTTAACGAGTTTAACCACTCATTCTAGACAACATTGACCACAGTATAGATACTCAAGATGCAGGTTCGCTATTGATCCTTTATTACATGAATCAAGAAATGCTTCATAATAACACAATAAATCAACAGGAATGCTTCTCAATAATAGTCTGAATCAACTGACCCCTAACAGTCCTTCACTAGGCTTTATATAACTGAATCCACATGTCTATAATCCTTCTTAACACAATACGGCTAACCCGTTCTATAACCGACTTGACATAGTCACACAGACTGACTGATCTAAGCGAGCGATGAAAGAGGTAAGAGCCTCGAAACGGGAAGAGAACGAGTTCTGCCGTCCCCTCCTATTTATGCCTTGAAATCGTAGTCGTACTTGTCTCCATTTCCGTAATCGATACTTGTAATCGATGTATCCGAATACTAATGTCGCAGTTTCTGACGTACCGTCCGATTCACTAAAACATCTGCATCCCATCCATCAAAGTTGACAGCTCGTCTGAAACTTCTCGTACCGTTTCCCAAAATAGCACGCGTTGGCTTTGAGATTGTTATCAGACCGATCCAATAAGCCACCTGTTATGGTTGCGTCAGATTTCATACTGCGTCGCGGCTTCTCGTTCGTTATCATTTGTAACTGGTAGTTAGGCCTACCCCAGTTACATATATATATATATATATATATATATATATATATATATATATATATATATATATATATATATATATATACAGAGGTGTAGCGACCCTTCCCGGCGCCCGGGGACAAACTTTTTGCAACCCCCCGCTCAAACTTTTGATTTGCACTTCCCCCCCTCAAGATTTCGATTTGCACTCCCCCCCCCCCCCCCCCCCGCCCCTCAAACTTTCAATTTGCATCCCTTCAGC